>NC_092380.1:41797847-42097847 GCF_030028105.1 Mobula birostris | reverse complement strand
TGTAGAAGTTTGTTGGACTCCACATACTCCTTAACACTCCCTCACATTCTGTCCTTGCACCAAGAACTTCACCATGCTTCCTGTCTTTGCGTGTATGCTCCAGAGTCATATTCCTCAGCTGTATATTCTGGAGCAGATCTCCGTGTGACTTCTCCTACTAGGAATTAGAGTCATAGAGTTATAGAGTTGTCAGCATGGGAAAAAGCCCTTTTGCCCAGACATGTCCGTGTCAACCAAGATGTATATTCAAACTAATCTCATGTCCTATATCCCTCTAAACTCTTGTCATTTATATACCTATCTGCTTTGCCTTGTAACTTCAAAACATTAAACTAATTGAAAGAGAAAGCAAGACAGTAGGGTATGTGAGTCTAACTCCACTCCTTACTTTAAGCGAGATGTGCACTTATCAAATGGTAGCATCATAACGAATGCAATTCACATATTTTTACATATAGCCACCATGAATTGTATAAACAACAATGAATGCTTAATCAAACCGTATATTTACAAGATTACTCAAATATTACTGAAATATTAACTACACAAAACATCCAACTCAATGTAGAATGCATCTCAACTGTATACACAGTATTCTATAAAATGCAACTACTATACAGACATCCACAGCATACTAAAATTTTAGACCTTCAGGCTTAAAGATTTAATCACTGTGCAGCATTTCTTACTCTAAGTAACACACATCAAAGTTGCTGGTGAATGCAGCAGGCCAAGCAGCATCTCTAGGAAGAGGTACAGTTGACGTTTCTGGCCGAGACCCTTCATCAGGACTAACTGAAAGAAGAGATAGTAAGAGATTTGAAAGTGAGAGGAGGAGGGGGTGATCCAGCATCTGCAGATTTCCTCGTGTTTGGATTTCTTACTCTTGTTGGGATAACATCATTCCTGACCAGGAGTGGGTGTCACTCTGCTTGGCAGGTGAGACTTGTGGCTGTGAAACAATCTCAGGTTCTGGGGTCTCCATTGTGGTGGTTGTAGGAGTTGACTCTGGAACTGCAGGAAGTGGTTCTGACAGCTCTGGACACATTTCTCCTTCCTTTTTCTCCTAGTTTGTGCATCTTGGTCTTGGGAAGGTCCACAGTTCACTGGAGTATTCTCTTATTAATCCTTCTGTTGCTCTCTTTATGATCTGATCTCTCCTCTTGGTTTCCTCATCCACAACATCATCTGACGAATCCTCTGTTATCATATCTCCATTGTCCTTTCTTTTTGGCCTTCCATTCATCCACCTGGGCTTTGGTATTTGCATCTACTTTTACAAACAGCTTTTTGTCTCGCTTGAAGTTCATGAAATAACCTTAATGCACACAGAGTAGATTCTGGTTCTTTATACTCACAAAAACCAAATGCTTGCAACTTTCCTGAAGCTCCTTGAACTCTCTTGTAGCTTAAAACCAAGCCACATTTTACAAGTAACTGCCTGATTAACATATCAGAAGCTTTCTAGGGTATGTTGCCTACAAAAACTGTCAGACCACTGCTTTCGACATTTTCACAATTCCTCTAAGCAGAAATGTTTTTCCTTGGTGCAATATGTTTTCCAACCAGAGGCACAAGGTTGGTAGTTTGCCCTCTGTTGGGCAATGGTTCATTGTGTTTGGCGTGGAGATAGTTGTGGCATCATCCAGTACCTTTCATAATTCACTTTCTGTTAACTCTTGCTGGGGATGTGGCATGCAAATAGTGGATGGATCTCCAATCAAGTTGTAGTTGCTCAGCCATTCACAGCTCCACAATGCTGACCCTTCTGTTCTTACCACACGTCCAATGTGGCTTGTTGGTTGTTGTATTTCAGTGTAATGAATGTCATTCCCACAGGAATGATCTATTCTCCGGTATTAGTTCTTAGTTTGATACCTGCAGGCTTCTGTTTAGTATCTTTGAAATGGCGTTCAAACTGAAACAACTGAACCATGCCCTTTTTGAAACTGAAGCTTGCCTTTTTATCTTTATCTCTTCCCTCTGTAGTTCTTTATTTTTGTCTACTGACATGTTCTTTGTATGTGTCCTACTTTATTGGATTTCCTGCTAGTTTCACTTTTAAATCTGCATTGATTCTGTGTGTGTGAGCCCCAGACACAACGGCAACACAATTTGCACAGCCAGGCTGGTTTCTGTTTAGACAAAGCAATTTTGTTCACACTCCTGACCGCAATTCAATAGCATCTCTGTCTGTGGCTTCCCTTGATACAATGACTTCAAATTGCTCTTTTAAATGTGTGTTGTGCTTCAGGTAGGTGTCATTTTTGAATGCCTTCTTGTAAGATACCACAAACTAAATGATCTCCCGGAGCACCATTCAGCCCGTCACTGAACTGACCATGCTCAAACAATCTCTTCAGTTCATCCACATATGCTGAAACGGACCCCACTTCCTTTTGAAACCTAAAGCATTCTGCAATCACAATTGCTTCGGTTCTGGATGTTCCTGCATTACTTGCACTATGTCAGCAAAGCTTATTTCAGCTGGTTTGTTGGAACAGTTAAACTTCGAAGTAAACAGTATGCCTTTAAACCCGAAGCACTCAGTAAAATTGGTACTCGTTCTTCATTGGATATTTCATTGCTTCAAGATACTGTTCATTTAGCTCTGTTTACATGAACCGGTCACCTGCTGAGCAATTGAACACGCCTATCTTTCCAATGTAGCCAGCCAATTTTGATTTTTTTAAATGATTATTATCACTCACTACTCACTGTTTATGAACTTGTGAATTCTTCTGTTTTCTGCCTACTTTAAACTTGAATGGCTCATTTTTTACTCACCATTTCTTGCTGCACTTTTAAAAAACTCGAGTATATTGCTGTGCTTCAATAGGTCAGTTGCCGTCTCAGGTTTGTCTTAAAAATACATCATCACTGTAATGTTTTGTATATAATGAGTTATATAAAGAACAGAGAATACTGTTATATAATATATTTACAAGATTATTCAAATATTACTGAGATATTAAATATACAACACTGTCCACATATTTCTCAAACGTTTCGAAGGTTCATGCCTCAGACACATGCCCTGACAGCTCTTTCTACAGAGTGGCCATTTTATTAGGTGTCTCCTGTACCTAATATATTTGGTTTTCTGCCTTCTGCTGCTGTAACCCATCCACTTCGACATATTGTTCATTCAGTAATGCTCTTCTACATCCTACTGTTGTAACGTGTGGTTATTTGAGTTACTGACACCTTCCTGTCAGCTTGAACCAGTCTGGCTGTTCTCCTCTGACCACTCTCATCAACAAGGAGTTTTTGCCCACAGAACTGCCACTGTTTTTTGTTAGCACCATTCTCTGTAAACTCTAGAGGCTGTTGTGTGTGAAAATCCCAGGAGATCAGCAATTTCTGAGATACTCAAACCACCCTGTATGGCATCAACAATCATTCCATCGTCAAAATCACTGAGATCACATTCTGATGTTTGGTCTGAAGAACAACTGAACCTCTTGACCATGTCCACATGCTTTTATGCACTGAGTTGCTGCCATATGATTGGCTGATTAGATATTTGCATAATAAGCAGATGTACAGGTGTAGCTAATAAAATAGCCACTGAATATAAACAGGTACTTGATGTTCACCATAGATACAGTGCACAAAAGGGCCTGTTCCATACTTTATAACTCTGATCTATGATAGATCACTTACCATTTACCCTACCTATGCCCCTCATAATTTTATGTAGGATCATCCTCAGTCTCTGATGCTCTAGAGGCCCATCCTGTCTAACCTCTCCCTATAACTCAGCCCCTTGAGACCTACCAATATCCTTGGAAATATTTTATGCACTTTTTCCAGTTTAGCTATGTCCTTTCTATGACAAAGTGACCAAAACTGAGCACGATATTCTCAGTGTGGTCTTACCAACATCTTGTACTATCACAACGTAATATCCAAACTTCTTATTCAGTGCCCTGAGTGATAAAGGCCAGTGTGCCAAAAGCCTTTTTCGCTGCCTTGCCTACCGTGATACCACTTTAAAGGAACTGTTCTACACAGGTACCCAGGACCCTTCCATTCCATGTAGAAGTCCTACCTTGATTTGTCCTCACAAAATGGAACACTTCACAGTTATCTGAGTTAAATTCCATTTGCCATTTCTCACCCACCTATCCAGCCAATCAAGATCCCACTGCAGTTCTTGATACTTCTCTTCACTGAGAACATTGCCACATATTTTAGTGTTATCTGTAAATGTACCAGTTATTCCTTCTATACTGGCACAGCACTTTTCCTGTGCATTGCTACAGTCCTGAGTGACACTTTCTGCTTTGGTCTTCACTCAAGTTCAAAGCCGAATATTTCCTTGTGGATTCTGCGGCTGCTGAAGTGGTTGACGGGTTTTGGGCAGACACAGGAGGGGCAGGAGGTGCTTGAAAGGACTGATGGGAGGGGAGGGAGGGGGTTTTTCTGCTTCTGTATGTCTCTTCACTGTTTGTACTTGCTTTGTACAGACCCTTGTCAGAGTTTTGAAATGTGAAGGGACAGTGATGATGCTTCATCTCCAGTTTGAATGTTTTTGGTTCACGGACATCTATTAATTAGTGTTAACATTCTATTCTTACAAGAAGGTCTTGCGAACTCCTTAAACAAAGTTTTTCCATTCTCCTAGAGCAGCGGTCCCCAACCACCGGGCCGTGGACAAAGCATGAGGAAACGATATGCTTTGGCGATATGTGTCAGCTGCACCTTTCCTCATTCCCTGTCACGGCCACTGTTGAGTCATTACGCATGCGAGGTCATTATCCACGCGTTATCAGTGTCAGCGCAGGAAAGAGATCAACTCCTCGAGCTTGCAAATGACGATGGACTGAAAAGTATGTTTGACATAACATCTCTGCCAGCATTCCGAATCAAAGTCAAGGCTAAATATCCTGAGATAGCCACAAAAGCACCGAAAATGTTGCTTCCAACGTATTTCTGCGAAGCGGAGTTTTCTACAATGAATGCAACGAAAACTAAACTGCGGAATAGACTGGACATAAGGAACCCCCTTCGAGTATCGCTGTCTCCCGTCACCCTTCGATGGGACCATCTTGTTGCAGGGAAACAAGCCCAGGGCTCCCACTGATTCAGCGATATTGGTGTGTTGCAATGATTTTATATGTTCATACGGGGAAAATACGTGCTGTGTGCTTAATATCCAAACGTTACTTAAAATGTTATGATGCTATTGACTTACATAACCATATAACAATTACAGCATGGAAACAGGCTATCTCTGCCCTTCTAGTCCGTGCTGATCGCTACTCTCACCTAGTCCCACCGACCTGCACTCAGCCCATAACCCTCCATTCCTTTCCTGTCCATATACCTACCCAATTTTTCTTTAAATGATAATATCGAACCTGCCTCTACCACTTCTACTGGAAGTTCGTTCAACACTTACTTCAAGCTCCCCTGTCCTCCCCTGATAATTGACTTATCACTGTATTCATGCGAGGAAAATATGCGGTGTGTTTAATATTATCAGTTGCATGTGCATGCATACGCAGGTTACGCATGTGCACTGGTGCCCGTGCAAGGCTTCATGGTCATTGTAGTCTTTTCAGGGTAAACGCAATGTATTGGACTGCTACTGTTGTCCGTTGGCAACCCTACCCCTCCTCCTCCCCACCGGGTCGGCCGGTCCGCAAGAATATTGTCAGTATTAAACCGGTCCGCAGTGCAAAAACGGTTGGGGACCCCTGTCCTAGAGATCTTCTGCCAGCTCAGTGTCCTGAACAGACTTGACTGGTGTCTGGTGTCTGGCGTATGGACAAAGGAGGCTGTCCAGCAGAGCTAGCGAAATGCAACCCTGACCTGAAAGACAGTATCTCATTGGTTTCCCTCTCCACACAAGGATTCGGATAAGTTTCGGGAGACAGCATTGGTAGAACATCTCCAGTTCTTCCTGTGTGACTTCAAGGTATACAGGAGGGTGGGGGGTGGGGTGGGGGGGAAGGGATCCAGGTGCCCAATACACTGTGAATTTGATGTCATGTTTGAGGTCTTGGTTTTCAAAATTCCCTTCCTCAAGCAGCTGGTGCACAAGAGGCAGTGATGTTCTTGCCAAAAGGCTCTGTACAGGGAATACTTTCTAAGGTCATACCATACATTTTGATGGATGGAGTGGTTGAGGGGTGGCAGGGTGAGGTTTTGTTTAGGAGGAGGTACATTCTTTCAGCTTTGCTGAAGGTATCTCCAACATTTTGGAATTTAACTGATGGGATAGGCAAAAGATCAGCAAGGACTTTATAAGCTGAGGGCCTGTTTCTGTGTTGTACGTCTGAGTGTATGAGTACATGCACACATTTTCCACAATGACTGAGGAGGGTTCTGGAATGGTGGTTCTTTCAAAAAGTGAAGCATTGCAGTGAGAGAAGATTGAGAAATGGTTTGGTGTCAGGATGCCTTGCTTGATGCTAGTCTTAGCTGTGATTAACTCAAGCAACTAACTGGATCCAGAACAGTGGATGGTGAAAGGAGGGAGAGGAATTCTCCACTGATTGGATCTCTAACCTCCCCCTGGTGAAAGGAGGGAGAGGAATTCGCCACTGATTGGAAGTCTGTAACTTCCCTCTGCAACTAGATCCTTGACTCTCTCATCGGGAGACTGCAGTCAGTGTGGATCAAAAACGGCATCTTCTCCCTGCTGACAATCAAGGATGTGTGCTTAGCCCACTGCTCTGCTCTCTCTGCACTCACGACTGTGTGGCTAAGCACAGCTCAAGTGACATCTATAAGCTTGCTGATGACACCACTGCGGATGGCGACAGGGAGACAGACAGAAGTGACAGTGGCTGTTTGAGTGGTGTCAGAGCAACAACTTCGCACTACGGGATCGATTGTCGATTTCAGGAAGGGACGGTGGGAGAACACCCATTCATCCTCATTGAGTGGGAAGCAGTGGGAAGGCAGAGCAGCTTCATGCCCTGGGTGGCAGCATTCTAGAGGGTCTATTCTGGGCCCAACACATTGATGCAGTCACAGAGAATGACTATACTCATGTCAGTGGCTATTTTGTTAGGAGTTGTAGGAGATTTGGAATGTCATCAAAGGCTCTAGCAAATTTCTACAGATGTACTGTAGTGAGCATTCTGACAGGATACGTTATTGGCTGGTATGGAGACTCCAATGGAGAGAGGCTGCACAGAGTTGTACCTCAGCCAGCTCCATCATGGGCACAACTCTCCCCTCCATCGAGGACATCGTCAAGAGGTAGTGCCTGGAGAAGGCAGCATCCATCACTATCAGGGGCGTGCCCTCTTCAAATTACTACCAATGGGAGGAGGTACGGGAGTCTGAAGATCCACAATCAATATTTTAGGAACAGCTTCTTCCCCTCTGCCATCAGATTTCTGAAGAGTTAACAAACCCATGAACCTCACTATTCATCTTTCACACAATTTATTTGTTTGTTTGTTTATTTACTTATCTATTTATTGTAACACAATAATTTTTATATCTTGCACTGTACTGCTGCCGAAAAACAGGAAGTTTTATAACATGTCAATTTAATAAATCTGCTTCAGCTTCTTTTGTCTCTGTAGGCAGAAGTGTATTGCAGGGGTCAGTGCTCAGACCCTTGTTATTTGTACCGTTTATCAATGGCTTGGATATGAATGTAGGAGGAATGATTAGTAAGTTTGTACATCACAAGGTTGGTGATGTTGTGTGTAGTAAGGAAGTTTGTTTGAGGCTACAACAGGATATACGTCAGATAGAAAGTTAGGCGGAGCACTGGAAGATGGAATTTAGTCCATATGGTGAGAAGGTCCATTTTGTGAAGTCAAGTAGAGGTAGGACATTGGCAGTAAATGGCTAAGGAATGTAGGTGAACTGAGGGATCTTAGCGTTCAAATTCACAGTTCTCTGAAAGAGACTGTGTGGCATGCTTAGCTTCATAGGTTGGGGCATAGAGTATAAAATCAGGACACTTATATTGCAGCTTTGCAAAACTGATTAGACTGTACTTGAAGTATTCTGTACAGCTCTGGTCACTATAGCGCAGGAAGAATGTAGTTGTGCTGGAGAGAATGCAGAGGTAATTCACAAGATGCCGCCTGGCTTTGAAGAACTTTAGTTCTGAAGGAGATTTGGATAGACTTTGTTTTCCCAGGAGCAAAGAAAGCTGTGGGGTGACCTGAGGGAGATTTACGTAATTATAAACACAAGAGATTCTGCGGATGCTGGAAATCCAGATTAACACACACAACTCAGTAGCTCAGGCAGCATTTATGGAGATGAATAGACAGTTGACGTTTCAGGATGAGACCCTCCCTCAGTACTTCATCAGGTGCAATCAGTATCTTTTACAGTGAGAGGGAGTAGATACGGGATATAGACAGATATAATCAGTATCTTTTACAGTGAGGGGGAGTAGATAGGGGATATAGACAGGTGTAATCAGTATCTTTTACAGTGAGAGGGAGAAGATAGGGGGTAGAGACAGGTATAATCAGTATCGTTTACAGTGAGGGAGTAGATAGGGGATATAGACAGGTATAATCAGTATCTTTTACAGTGAGGGAGTAGATAGGGGATATAGACAGGTATAATCAGTATCTTTTACAGTAAGGGAGTAGATAGGGGATATAGACAGGTGTAATCAGTATCTTTTACAGTGAGGGAGTAGATAGGGGATATAGACAGGTATAATCAGTATCATTTACAATGAGGGAGTAGATAGGGGATATAAACAGGTGTAATCAGTATCTTTTACAGTGAGGGAGTAGATACAGGATATAGACAGGTATAATCAGTATCTTTTACACTGAGGGAGTAGATAGAGGATATAGACAGGTATAATCAGTATCTTTTACAGTGAGGGAGTAGATAGGGGATATAGACAGGTATAATCAGTATCTTTTACAGTAAGGGAGTAGATGGGGGTAGAGACAGGTGTAATCAGTATATTTTACAGTGAGGGAGTAGATAGGGGGTAGAGACAGGTATAATCAGTATCTTTTACAGTGAGGAAGCAGATAGGGGATATAGACAGGTGTAACCAGTATCTTTTACAGTGAGATGGAGTAGATAGGGAATATAGACAGGTATAGTCAGTATCTTTTACAGTGAGGGAGTAGATAGGGTGTAGAGACAGGTATAATCAGTATCTTTTACAGTGAGGGAGTAGATAGGGGATATAGACAGGTATAATCAGTATCTTTTACAGTGAGAGGGAGAAGATAGGGGGTAGAGACAGGTGTAATCAGTATCTTTTACAGTGAGAGGGAGAAGATAGGGGGTAGAGACAGGTATAATCAGTATCGTTTACAGTGAGGGAGTAGATAGGGGATATAGACAGGTGTAATCAGTATCTTTTACAGTGAGGGAGTAGATAGGGGATATAGACAGGTATAATCAGTATCATTTACAGTGAGGGAGTAGATAGGGGATATAAACAGGTGTAATCAGTATCTTTTACAGTGAGGGAGTAGATAGAGGATATAGACAGGTATAATCAGTATCTTTTACAGTGAGGGAGTAGATAGGGGATATAGACAGGTATAATCAGTATCTTTTACAGTAAGGGAGTAGATGGGGGTAGAGACAGGTGTAATCAGTATATTTTACAGTGAGGGGGTAGATAGGGGGTAGAGACAGGTATAATCAGTATCTTTTACAGTGAGGGAGTAGATAGGGGATATAGACAGGTTTAAACAGTATCTTTTACAGTGAGGGAGTAGATAGGGGATATAGACAGGTTTAAACAGTATCTTTTACAGTGAGGGAGTAGATAGGGGATATAGACAGGTGTAACCAGTATCTTTTACAGTGAGATGGAGTAGATAGGGAATATAGACAGGTATAGTCAGTATCTTTTACAGTGAGGGGGTAGATAGGGGGTAGAGACAGGTATAATCAATATCTTTTACAGTGAGGGAGTAGATAGGGGATATAGACAGGTTTAAACAGTATCTTTTACAGTGAGGGAGTAGATAGGGGATATAGACAGGTGTAACCAGTATCTTTTACAGTGAGATGGAGTAGATAGGGAATATAGACAGGTATAGTCAGTATCTTTTACAGTGAGGGAGTAGATAGGGTGTAGAGACAGGTATAATCAGTATCTTTTACAGTGAGGGAGTAGATAGGGGATATAGACAGGCATAATCAGTATCTTTTACAGTGAGGGAGTAGATAGGGGATATAGACAGGTATAATCAATATCGTTTACAGTGAGAGGGAGTGAGTTACAGGGTACAGACAGATATAATTGGTATCTTTTACAGTGAGAGGGAGTAGATAGGCGATATAGACGGATATAATCAGTATCTTTTACAGTGAGAAGGAGGTGTTTCGGGGTATCGACAGGTATAATCTGTATCATTTACAGTAAGAGGGAGGAGTTAAGTGGTGTAGATAGGTAGAAGGAGTAGATAGGTATAGATATGAGTTTTAAAGGTGATCTGAGGGCAAATTTTCTGACTTGGAGAATGGTTGATATCTGGAAGTCAGTGTCAGAGAAGTGGTAGAGATATTTACTCAGGCCCCAGAATAAGTATGACATAGAAGGAAGCTTTTTTGTCCATTGTATCGAAAGGCAGAACAATTCAGATTACTCACACTTGTTAGCTCTGAATCTTTTGGTGCAGAGGCTCTCAGGTCTGGGTTCAGGAAACAGATTTGTATGTGCCAAGAATATTTTTGCTCGCAACGATGGATTAGTTGCCCTGGTCTGTGATTGATAAATCTGCTTTTTTGTAATTTATATTGTATTGAAGTTCATCATCAAACAAACATTTCCATAAGATGTATTTCAGATATTGTACCTATTATATATCATATAATATTTGCCACCAATCTCCACATAATATTTATCTGAGGTATACACCTGTAGAAAAGAGAGGAAGGAAAGAACAAGTAAAAGGAGAAAACTATGTACAAGTAGGGAGTGATTTTTTTTAGAACATATTCTGTCATATGGTGGGTATTGAGGGTGGACTCAAATGCAAGACACAGACACTGAAGTACTGGGAACTGGACTGGACTAGAGTTCAGGATGGGACTGGACACAGACTAGGAGCTGGGACAGGAACACAGACTTGGGCTAGGAAAGCAGGACCAGGACAAGCAACTGGGAACTAGGAGCCTGGACTAGGGACATGGGACTCCGGAACTAGAGCCCGGACAAGGACCTGGTACCTGGGTCTTTGTTGGGTCTAGGAACCTGGGTCTTGAGTTGGTACCGGAATCCAGGTTTAGGCTAGGACAGGATGTGCTCACAGGCCAGGACGTGTGACTCTGGTACAGGACGAGGGAACTCCAGCACAGGGCCGGATGAGGGACATAGACAGGATGAGACACATGGACAGGATGAGAACACAAAGCCTTGACTTGGTCTTGGCAGACAGGAACCTTGAAGCCTTGGACTTGGAACTCAGGAACCTTGGAGCCTTGGACTTGAGCACAGGAACATGAAACACAGAGCTGGGACCCCTCCTTGGGAGCAGGACGTAGGGTCGGGACTCGTACACAGCACACAGAGCCAGGACCCACTCCTTGGGAGCAGGACCAAGGGCCGGGGCTCTTTCTATACAGTACACTGAACACAAAGAGACAGTTCTCCACTCAGGGTAGCGCCAGATGGCCGGACCTACCCAGCGGAGGTGAGGACACAAAGAGACGGTTCTCAACACAAGGTAGCTGCAAACGGCCAGACCTACCTAGCGAAGGCGAGGACGCAATGAGACAATTCCCAACTCAAGGTAGAGACAAATGGCTGGACCTACCTAGCGAAGGCGAGGACACAAAGAGACAAACAATGACAGACTGTTCCTTATCTTGACACAGCAAGGCCCCGGTCTTGCTCTGGCAGTTGAACTTGACGGCATTACAGGCGAGATTGCAGGCAAGGCTTCAGAAGGAAGGGGAAGGGAAGGGAACAGTCCAGCAAATGAAGCTGAACCCAGGAGCTATTTATGTAGCCAGCCCAGAATGAGAATCAGGTGCCTCAATTGAGGCACCCCAACAGAACAAGGGAAATCTGG
The DNA here is from genome assembly GCF_030028105.1 of Mobula birostris. NCBI lineage: Eukaryota > Metazoa > Chordata > Chondrichthyes > Myliobatiformes > Myliobatidae > Mobula > Mobula birostris. Next base: position 42,085,854 of record NC_092380.1, on the reverse strand, counting down.
AAAACCTGGAATAAGGATTGATGGACCGGACTGTGAACCGGAATGTGTATTTCATGGACTGGACCATGACAGTACCACCTCTCCACCGCCCCCCCCCCCCCATGGGAGCCTCCTGGTGACCCATAAGGCTTTCCCAGACTATGGACTACACGGGCAGGTGAAGGGGGCATTCAACAGAAGGGAACCCAGGATGACGAGACTAAAACAACAGTGTCTGTGTTGCAGGGTCCATGCTTGGCTGGACTGTTCTTTCATACGGTGGGTGTTGAAGGCGGACCCAAATGCCAGGACTAGAGTTTGGGATGGGACTGGACTAGAGTTCGGGACGGAACTGGACCCAGACTAGGAGTTGGGACAGGAACACAGGCTTGGGCTAGGACTTTGGCAATTTGAGTTATGCTTCCCCCGGAACTTTGGAATATAGAGTTTTGTAAAACACTTCAAAACCTTCTTGAATTTCGCTTAGCTTAGTTTTTATCATTTTTGTTCTTGGATCCCTAATTCTATGAATTGTATTTTTTGCTATCTTTTTCTTCAGTTTCCACGTCAATATTTTCATAGACTTAGATCTACTTTCATAATGTCTCTGTTTCAGAAACATTAAATTTTCCTGATTTCTTGCAAAGCCAAACTATTAATTTCATTCCTAACTTTTAAAATTTCCTCTAATGTATCCTGTGCCAAATTCAATTTGTATTTTTTTCTAGTTCGTTCAGCCTATTTTGTAATTCCTCTACTATTTTATTCCTTATTTTTTTCTTATATGAAGATATCGCTATAATTTTCCCTCTTAAGACAGCCTTCAGAGTATCCCATAGAATAGGAGGTGAAACCTCTGCACTATCATTGAATTCTAAGTAAAGACCAATTTCTTTTTTAATTTGTTCCTTAAAGTAGGGATCATTGAGTAGACTTGAATTTAGTTTCCAAATAGTATTCTTTGGTTGTAGGTCAAAATCAACAGATAAATGGTCACTTACATCTACTGTCCCAATTCCACGGGTGTTTATTTTGTCTTTGTCTTTTCCAAATGTTATGAAATAGTCTATTCTTGTATATACAGAATGGGAGACAGAATAATGAGTGTAATCCCTTCTGTTGGGGAAAAGGTCCCTCCATGTATCAACTAAACCAACATCCTCAAAAAGTGTATTAACTTGCTTATGTAAGGATTTTGTTTCATAAGTTTTTCTATTGGAAGAGTCTAACTTTGGTTGTAATTGTAAATATAAGACTCCTCCACATATCAGGAGACCTTCTATTTCCGTTACCATAATGTTAGTAATTTTCTGAAAGAAGCTAATATCACTTCCTAGGGCTGCGTATATATTCAATAGAGTAACTGAATTTCCATCTATATTCCCCCTTACCAGAATATATCTGCCCTCCTTATCTCCCACTTCGAATACTTTTTCAAAATTTAGCTTGCTTGAGATAAGAATAGCAACTCTTCTCCTATGTCCTGATTTATATGAAGAGAAAAACAAATTAGTGAAGCCCATTCTCTTTAATTTTCCATGCTCATTATCACTTAAGTGAGTTTCCTGTAAATATACTACATGGGCTTGTTCTTTTTTCAGTTTGGATAGAATTTTACTACGCTTGATTGGATTTAACAGCCCCTTGACATTAAAAGAAATGAATTTTACTTTATCCTTAGCTATGTGTACTGTATTTATTTGTCAATATATCATTGAAATTAGCAGAATAAAACTTAATCGATCTACTCCCTGAACAAATAAGAACCAAGAAATGTGAATAATAAAAAAAAGGCAACAAAGGTGTGATTGCAAGGCTGCGGTCTCTAGTAGATGACCCTGGGTTGAGCTAGAGGAAACATCTAGCTGTGGGGGTAGCACCTCCTCCCTGTGAGTTGGAGGCCCCCATAAAAGTAAGTGAACAAGTCTATGTCCATTACACAGAAAAGATTTCCCTGTGTATTCCTCCCCTATATATATTCTCATTTAGGTGGGGAAAAAGGAGTGAATGAATGAATAAAAAAAATGAGTAATATAAAATCCACATTATATTAAGTATTTCTTGAAATAGTTTTTTTGTTTTTTGTTTTTGTTTTTTGTTTCCATTTATCTTATCAACACTTTTAAAGTTAGCCAAACCTTATGGCTCTTCAGGGAGGGGAGGTGAGGGCTGTCTTCAGAAAACTCATAGTCTCTTCCTGATATTCTCTTGCCCTCCTCCTGTCCCCTGCTTTCTCGGTTCTCTTACTATTTCCAAGCAGACCGGGATAACTGCTCAGCCAGGCTTTCCCTCGGTTTGATCATGCTGACGGGCAGCCCTCTGTTCCTTATGTCTATAGTCGCCTCTTCCGCTGTCTGATGCAGTTGCATACCATCCTCATAAAACACCTGCAGTTTAGCAGGGTACGGAGTTTGGAATCTAATCTTTCCTTGCTTTAATATTCACTTTACTGCAGAGTATTCTTTACGTTTCTGCAGGACTGCCGGGGGGTAATCTTGATCGAAATATATTAATTTCCCGTCCAAAAATACCCTCTTCTTACCCAGGCCCCTCATACAATCTCCGCCTTGGTATTGTATCGAAGGAATCTAATTACTATTGAGCGTGGTTATCTTCTCTGTCTCTGGGAGGCCTCGGGACGAGCGCACGATGTGCCCTCTCAATTTCAAGCTCCATAGTGGAGGGAATCTCCAGCGCGTCCGGCAGCAACTTTCCTACAAACTCCATCATAGTCAAACCCTTCGCTCCTTCGGGAACATTGTATATCCTGATATTTTTCTGTTGTGATCTTCCCTCCTGGTCAATCAGTTTACTTTCTTGTTGATATAATATTTTTATCGTCTTACTTAGTATTTGTTCCACGTTTTGCATGCGATCTTCCACCTTCTCAATTCGAGTCTCTGCCACAGCTATTTTCTGATTGACGTTGGCGAGCTCTGACTTTATATCATTGAGTTGCTGTTTTATATCTTTTTGGAATCCCCGTATCTCTTCCAGAATCTTTATCATATTTGCCCCTTCGCCTGAACGAGGCCCCGCGTCAGCCTCACCACCACGAGCACGTGTAGGAGAGCCGCGCGTTGTACCTCTCTCTTCCATAGGCTCCGCAGTGTTGCTTTTTTTATCACCATTCTTTTTCCCCATTCTTGCCCCTCTTATCAATTCAGATATTTTCAAAAGATCTTATATTTGATGGATTAACGGGGCAATATAAGCGTTTTTTCTGGAGAAGCTATTGATTTAAGCTGCCATTCTGGACGATAGCATCTCCGGAACCTGATAAATCTGTTGGTGTAAATCATCAGGACTGTGTTTAATATTAAGCAGGTTGAGTTCCTCTTTGGTTCGATAACATTTCCATCGAGCTCTGAGGCTGTTTAATAAACACAATGTACATGCTTTCAGGACTGTGTTTGATATTAAACAGGTCTCAGTTCTCTCCCTGGTTTGAGTTTGATAACATGTTGCTGCAGATGCCAGGGACTGTACTTACATAATGTGCATTTGTCCTCAGAACTGTGTTTGATGCACAGAATTTAGTTGTTAAATTGCATTGACCTTCCAGATATTGAATTTCAATAAGCAGTGTTGTTTTGCTCAAGACAACATATGGTAAGCATAAATACTTGGAATATTTTGTCCAGTTCTGGTCACCTCACTATAGGAAGGATGTGGAAGCATTGGAAAGGGCACAGGGGAGATTTACCAGGATGCTGCCTGGTTTAGAAAGTAGGCATTATGATCAGAGATTAAGGGAGCTAGGGCTTTACTCTTTGGAGAGAAGGAGGATGAGGGGAGACATGATAGAGGTGTACAAGATAATAAGAGGAATAGATAGAGTGGATAGCCAGCACCTCTTCCCCAGGGCACCACTGCTCAATACAAGAGGACATGGCTTTAAGGTAAGGGGTGGGAAGTTCAAGGGGGATATTAGAGGAAGGTTTTTTACTCAGAGAGTGGTTGGTGCGTGGAATGCACTGCCTGAGTCAGTGGTGGAGGCAGATACACTAGTGAAGTTTAAGAGACTACTAGACAGGTATATGGAGGAATCTAAGGTGGGGGCTTATATGGGAGGCAGGGTTTGAGGGTCGGCACAACATTGTGGGCCAAAGGGCCTGTCCTGTGCTGTACTATTCTATGTTCTATGTTCTATGTTCTATATTCTTAAACACAAGGAAATCTGCAGATGCTGGAAATCCAAACCGACACACACAAAATGCTAGAGGAACTCAGCAGGTCAGGCTGCATTTATGGAAAAGAATAAACAGACAATGTTTTGGGCTGGGACCCTTCATCAGAACTGTAAATGAACAGGGAAGATGCCCGAATAAAAAGGGAGGGGAAGGAAGATAGCTAGAAGGTGATAGGCGAGGCCAGGTGGGTGGGAAATGTCAAGGGCTGGAGATGAAGGAATCTGATAGGAGAGGAGAGTGGACCATAGGAGAAAGGGAAGGAGGAAAGGACCCAGGGGGAGATGATAAGCAGGTGACTAGAGGTTAGAGGCTAGAGTGGGGAAGAGAAGAGGAGAGGTGAAGAATTTTTTTTACTGGAAGGCAGAATTGATATGGTAAGTACATTGTTAAGGGCTCCTATGTTTACGTTGGAAGGTATATTCCTGTTTTCTGTAGAAACATATTCAGTAAACATGAACCATGATGATTTAGTAAACATTTGTTCTTCAAAAGTACTAAAGAGCTAGTTTCTTATTGCTAATATTGAACAAACAACATTGACGTTATCAGTCTATTTTCAATGGAAAAGCTGCTAATTGGTTCAATCCGTAGTGATTATGGTTTTGGACTCCTTAATTAAGGACAGATATACTTGAGTTGAAGGCAACTGAGGAAGGTTTATTTCCAAGATGAACTCCTGGGACAAAGATGTTGACTTAGGCGGAACGTTTGAACAGGCGAGCCTCGATTCATTGGAGTTTCAGAAAAGAAGTATTGAGTTATTAAATGTACACAATTGTGAAGTTGCTTGGGAAGATATTGAGGAGGATTTCTAGGTGAAACCTAGAAATAGGGATATTGTTGCATTAAAAGGGTTTCCTATTAGGGGAGGAAGAATCTCTTCTTGGAGGATAGAGATTCTTTAAAATCCTACACCTTTAGAGTTTCAAGAGGCGTGGCATCATGTGAATATGTAAAGCATAAATTCAAACAACACCCAGTCTTCAGTGAATAATGTAAATTGCATGCTGTAATTAGATTGAAGTAAAAAAAGACAGCTTTGTAGTCAAACAAGTGTCCCGAGAGCACAGTCTACTGGCCGTGGTAAGGAGTTGGCTCCACAAGAGACATGGTTTGCAAAGTGACATGACTGCAGGCCGGGTTTCAGAGTCAGAATCAGCTTATTATCACTGTCTTACATGACATGAAATCTGTTGTTTTGTGACAACAGAACAATGCAAAGACATAAAATTAGAAATGAGTAGTGTAGAAAGGAAGAAATAATGAGGTAGTGTGTGGGCTCATGCACTGTTCAGCATCTGACGACAAAGTGGGAGAAGCTGTTCCTTAATCTCCTGTACCTCATCACAGATGGTAGCAATGAGAAACGGGCACGTTCCTGATAGTGGGGACTCTTAATGCGGGGACACACTTTCTTAGAATCAGCTGGGAGATTTGAGCACTCTGAGTACAGTCCTCAGAATATTGATTTTTGGTGACAGCCTTGTAAATTGCTTTAACCCAGCAAAGGTGTTTGAACACTCACAGGTGCATGAACCCACACACTACCTCATTATTTCTTCCTTTCTGCACTACTTATTTCTAATTTTATGTCTTTGCACTGTTCTGTTGTCACAAAACAACAGATTTCATGTCATGTAAGACAGTGATAATAAAGCTGATTCTGACTCCGAGACCCGGCCTGCAGTCACATCACCCTGCAAAATCACTGTCAGACTTAAAATATTGAAGAAAATGATGTCAATGTAGATATTGAAATGGAATTGAATCACCTGGTGTTATTTTTGATCTTAAGTAACTTAATGTTCTTTTTATTCAGAGAGCGTCTATTGAGAGGGTTTCCAAGAGAATGGCAGCTTCTTTTGATGAATAAAGACCATTGATATCAACTAGCTTCAGCATGTCCCCAGTGATGCAGTACAATATCAACACGGAACATAAAACATATTAGAGTACAGTACAGGTCCTTTCTAAGATCAATCTAGCCCTTCCTTCTAGGTAGCCCTTCCATTTCTCTGACATTGATGTGCTTTTCTAAGAGCTTCTTAAATGCCCTTCTGTATCTGTCTTTGCCATCATCTCTGGCAGGCTGTTCCACATACCCACCACTTTCTGTGTAAAAAACTTACCTCTGACATACCCCCATACTTCTTACCAATCACCTTAAAATTATGTACTCTGATATTATCCATTTTCACTCAGGAAATACTCTCTGTCTATCCACTTGACCTACGTCTCTTATATAAAGAGTAAAATGGAGGTGATGGTTGATACTGGACCACTGGAAAATGATGCTGTTGAGGTAGTAATGGGGAACATAGAAATGACAGATGAACTTAATGGGTACTTTGCATCAGTCTTCACTGTGGAAGACACTAACAGTGTGCCGGAGGTCTGTGAGTGTCAGGGAGCAGGAGTGAGTGCTATTGCTATTACAAAGCAAAAGGTGTTGGGCAAACTGAAAGGTCTTAAGGTGGATAAGTCACCTGGACCAGATGGACTACATCCCAGAGTGCTGAGAGAGGTTGCTGAAGAGATAACAGATGCATTGGTCATGATCTTTCAAGAATCACTTGATTCTGGCATGGTCCTGGAGGACTGGAAAATTGCTAATGTCACTCTTCTCTTTAAGAAGGGAGAACGGCAAAAGAGAGGAAATTATAGGCTAGTATGGGGTGCCTAGGGAGGGGAAGCACCTCTGGTGGGCGGGGGGGGGGGGCCTGCTCAGCCATTTTTCAGGGCAGCTCGTCCACCTTTGGTCCCCACCTGGTGCTCAGCTCTCACCTGTGGCTCCAAGTAGCTGTAGCATGCGCAGTGGCCACACCCTGGTAAATCATCTCGGCAGACGGACCAAACCAGGTGAGGGTAGCCGACGGGTCTTCGACCCTTGGTGGGGTAGGGGATCTGCCTGTCCCGGCATGTGAAGTCTGGCCATGCTGGATTGAGCGGAGGAGACCGATTAATGGGCCAACAGTCAAGAAGGCAGGCCCAGCAGCTGTTGTGGAGCCCTGAGAGCACGACAAGACACTTAGACATCCTGGTCATCCACTGCAGCAGGAGAGGTCTCCAGCCATAGCGGTTGTCTGTGCCACTGGATCAAGGTCTCTTCTGCCGAGAGAGTGGGATTGCACCGTGCAACGGCTGTTTCACTTCAAACTCCATCACACACAGGTTTCTAGTGCCTTCTTCGAATCCAAAGGACTACCACTAAGTCCTTATAAGATATGCTCTACAAACCAGGCAACATCCTGGTAAATCTCCTCTGCACCCTCTCCAAGGCTTTTACGACCTTCCTATAATGAAGTGACCAAAATGAACACAATATTCCAAGTGTGGTCTAAGTAGAATTTTACAGAGCTGCAACATTACCTCATGGCTCTTGAACTCAGTCCCCGAACTAACGATGGCTAACACACCACATACCTTCTTAACAACCCTTTTAGCTGCACAGCAGCTTTGAGGGATCTATGGACGTGGACCCCAAGATTCCTCTGTTCCTCCACACTGCCAAGAATCCCACCATTCTAACTTCAAATTTAAAACTCCAAAGTAAATCACTTCACACTTTTCTGAGTTGAATTCTGTCTGCCAATTCTCAGCTCAGCTCTGCGTGCTATTAATGTCCCGCTGTAACCGATGGCATCCTGCTACCTTATCCACAACTCCACCAAGTTATGCAAAATTACTAACCTACCCTTCCACTTCCTCATCCAAATAATTTATATAAATCACTGAGAGCAGGGATCCCAGAACAGATCCCTGCAGAACCCCAATGGTCACTGACCTCCAGGCAGAATACAAACCATCTACAACCACCCACTTCCTTTTAAGGGCAAGCCAATTGTGTATCCATATGGCCAAGCTTCCCAGGATCTCATGCCTCCCAGCTTCCTCAATGACCCTAATATGGGGAACTTTATCAAATACCTTGCACTATAGAAAGCTCTGTAGACAATGAATATTTGGACTATGGATGTCAATAGTAAAACGGAATAGTTAGAAAAGTAGAGCAAAATTAGGTCAGGCATAACCTCACTGAAAGATAGAGCGGGTTCCAGAGGCCCACTTCTGCTATTTCCTATGAAAGTGCGTGTTGATACAATGGCATTTTTTTCTCACAAAGTCTGCCCTCTTGGCTTATTTCTCGCTTTCCTGCTTTGTCTCAGTATCTCTCCTTCTTTCTGTTGCTTCCCCTTCACTTTTTCTTTCACTCTCCTCCTCTCTCTTATTCTCTGCTGCTTTCTCTTGCTCTTTCCTTCTTCTTCCTGTCTCAGATGTGGCTCCATGCTTTCTGAGTTCTCAGTGGTAATTCAGTGCTGCTTTTGTTGCAGATTGAGGTACTGTGTTATGCCCAGGTGTACTGAGGAAGATGTCTACACATAAAAATTATGGTAAGCCACTTTGTTCTCCACTTAAACGCCAAAGAATTTTAACATCAACAAAATTATCAGTATACGATCTGTGTGTTGGCTTTCAATATAACTTGTAATATCTCAATCAGTCAGCAAGTGGCACCTGATTAAGTTACAGAGAGAGTGTGTGTGGAGGGTTACAGAAAGAGGAGGTGGTTTGGTAGAGGTAGAGTGTGTGTGGAGGGTTATAGGATGAGGAGGTGGTTTATTAGAGGTAAAATGTGTGTGGAGTGTTATAGGAAGAGGGAGGTGGTTTGATAGAGGTAGAGTGTGTGTGGAGGGTTATAGGAAGAGGAGGTTGTTTGGTAGAGGTAGGGTGTGTGTGGAGGGTTATAGGATGAGGAGGTGGTTTGTTAGAGGTAGAGTGTGTGTGGAGGGTTATAGAAAGAGGGTGGTGGTTTGGTAGAAGTAGAGTGTGTATGGAGGGTTATAGCAAGAGGAGGTGGTTTGATAGAGGTGGAGTGTTTGTGGAGGGTTATCGGAAGAGGGAGGTGGTTTGATAGAGGAAGAGTGTGAGTGGAGGTTTATAGGAAGAGGAGGTGGTTTGATAGAGGTAGAGTGTGTGTGGAGGGTTATAGGAAGAGGGAGGTGGTTGGTAGAAGTAGAGTTTGTGTGGAGGGTTATAGGAAGAGGAGGTGGTTTGGTAGAGGTAGAGTGTGTGTGGAGGGTTATAGGAAGAGGGAGGTGGTTGATAGAGGTAGAGAGTGAATGGAGGTTTATCGGAAGAGGAGGTGGTTTGGTAGAGTTAGAGTGTGTGTGGAGTGTTATATGAAGAGGGAGGTGCTTTGGTAGAGGTAGATAGTGTGTGGAGGGTTATAGGAGGAGGTGGTTGTTTGGTAGAGGTAGAGTGTGTGTGGAGGGTTATAGGAAGAGGGAGGTGGTTTGGTAGAGGTTGAGTGTATGTGGTGGGTTATAGGTAGCGGAGGTGGTTTGGTAGAGGTAGATTGTGTGTGGAGGGTTATAGGAAGAGGGAGGTGGTTTGAGAGAGGTAGAGTGTGAGTGGAGGTTCATAGGAAGCGGAGGTGGTTTGGTAGAGGTAGAGTGTGTGAGGAGGGTTATAGGAAGAGGAGGTGGTTGATAGAGGTAGAGTGTGTGTGGAGGGTTATCGGAAGAGGTAGGTGGTTTGGTAGAGGTAGAGTCTGTGTGGAGGGTTATAGGAGGAGGTGGTTGTTTGGTAGAGGTAGAGTGTGTGAGGAGGGTTATAGGATGAGGAGGTGGTTTATTAGAGATAAAATGTGTGTGGAGTGTTATAGGAAGTGGGAGGTGGTTTGATAGAGGTAGAGTGTGTGTGGAGGATTATCGGAAGAGGGAGCTCGTTTGGTACAGGTAGAGTGTGTGTGGAGGGTTATAGGCAGAGGAGGTGGTTTGATAGAGGTAGAGTGTGTGTGGAGGCTTATAGGAAGAGGGAGTTGGTTTGGTAGAGGTAGAGTGTATGTGGAGGGTTGTAGGAAGAGGGACGTCGTTGATAGAATTAGAGAGTGTGTGGAGGGTTATAGGAAGAGGGAGGTGGTTAATAGAGGTAGAGTGTGAGTGGAGGGTTATAGGAAGAGGGAGGTGGATTGATAGAGGTAGAGTGTGTGTAGAGGGTTATAAGAAGAAAGAGGTGTTTTGGTAGAGATAGAGTGCGTCTGGAGGGTTATAGGAAGGGGGAGTAAGTTTGATAGAGGTAGAGTGTGTGTGGAGGGTTACAGGAAGAGGGAGGTGGTTTGAGAGAGGTAGAGTGTGAGTGGAGGTTCATAGGAAGAGGAGATGGTTTGGTTGAGGTAGAGTGTGTGAGGAGGGTTATAGGAAGAGGGAGTTGGTTTGGTAAAGGTAGAGTGTGTGTGGAGGTTTATAGGAAGAGGAGGTGGTTTGATAGAGGTAGAGTGTGTGTGGAGGGTTATAGCAAGAGGAGGTGGTTTGATAGAGGTAGAGTGTGTGTGGAGGGTTATAGCAAGAGGAGGTGGTTTGATAGAGGTAGAGTGTGTGTGGAGGGTTATAGGAAGAGGGAGGTGGTTTGATAGAGGTAGAGAGTGTGTGGAGGGTTATAGGAAGAGGGAGGTGCTCTGGCAGAGATAGAGTGTGTCTGGTGGGTTATAGGAAGAGGGAGGTGGTTTGATAGAGGTAGAGTGTGTGTGGAGGGTTATAGGATGAGGAGGTGGTTTGATAGAGGTAAAGTGTGTGTGGAGGGTTATAGGAAGAGGGAGTTGGTTTGGTAGAGGTAGAGTGTGTGTGGAGGCTTATAGGAAGAGGGAGTTGGTTTGGTAGAGGTAGAGTGTATGTGGAGGGTTGTAGGAAGAGGGACGTCGTTGATAGAATTAGAGAGTGTGTGGAGGGTTATAGGAAGAGGGAGGTGGTTAATAGAGGTAGAGTGTGAGTGGAGGGTTATAGGAAGAGGGAGGTGGATTGATAGAGGTAGAGTGTGTGTAGAGGGTTATAAGAAGAAAGAGGTGTTTTGGTAGAGATAGAGTGCGTCTGGAGGGTTATAGGAAGGGGGAGTAAGTTTGATAGAGGTAGAGTGTGTGTGGAGGGTTACAGGAAGAGGGAGGTGGTTTGAGAGAGGTAGAGTGTGAGTGGAGGTTCATAGGAAGAGGAGATGGTTTGGTTGAGGTAGAGTGTGTGAGGAGGGTTATAGGAAGAGGGAGTTGGTTTGGTAAAGGTAGAGTGTGTGTGGAGGTTTATAGGAAGAGGAGGTGGTTTGATAGAGGTAGAGTGTGTGTGGAGGGTTATAGCAAGAGGAGGTGGTTTGATAGAGGTAGAGTGTGTGTGGAGGGTTATAGCAAGAGGAGGTGGTTTGATAGAGGTAGAGTGTGTGTGGAGGGTTATAGGAAGAGGGAGGTGGTTTGATAGAGGTAGAGAGTGTGTGGAGGGTTATAGGAAGTGGGAGGTGGTTTGGTAGAGGTAGAGTGTGTGTGGAGGGTTATAGGAAGAGGGAGGTGCTCTGGCAGAGATAGAGTGTGTCTGGTGGGTTATAGGAAGAGGGAGGTGGTTTGATAGAGGTAGAGTGTGTGTGGAGGGTTATAGGATGAGGAGGTGGTTTGATAGAGGTAAAGTGTGTGTGGAGGGTTATAGGAAGAGGGAGTTGGTTTAGTAGAGGTAGTGTGTGTGAGGAGGGTTATAGGAAGCGGGAGGTGGTTGATAGAGGTAGAGTGTGAGTAGAGGGTTTCAGAAAGAGGAGGTGGTTTGGTAGAGGTAGAGTGTGTGTGGAGGGTTATAGGATGAGGAGGTGGTTTGTTAGAAGTAAAATGTGTGTGGAGTGTTATAGGAAGTGGGAGGTGGTTTGATAGAGGTAGAGTGTGTGTGGAGGATTATCAGAAGAGGGAGCTTGTTTGGTACAGGTGGAGTGTGTGTAGAGGGTTATAGGAAGAGGAGGTGGTTTGATAGAGGTAGAGTGTGTGTGGAGGGTTATAGGATGAGGAGGTGGTTTGATAGAGGTAGAGTGTCTGTGGAGACTTATAGGAAGTGGGAGTTGGTTTGGTAGAGGTAGAGTGTGTGTGGTGGGTTGTAGGAAGAGGGATGTCGTTGATAGAAGTAGAGAGTGTGTGGAGGGTTATAGGAAGAGGGAGGTGGTTGATAGAGGTAGAGAGTGAGTGGAGGTTTATAGGAAGAGGAGGTGGTTTGGTAGAGGTAGAGTGTGTGTGGAGGGTTATAGGAGGAGGTGGTTGTTTGGTAGAGGTAGAGTGTGTGTGGAGGGTTATAGGATGAGGAGGTGGTTTATTAGAGGAAAGATGTGTGTGGAGTGTTATAGGAAGTGGGAGGTGGTTTGATAGAGGTAGAGTGTGTGTGGAGGAGTATCGGAAGAGGGAGCTCGTTTGGTACAGGTAGAGTGTGTGTAGGATTATCGGAAGAGGGAGTTCGTTTGGTACAGGTAGAGTGTTTGTGGAGGGTTATAGGAAGAGGAGGTGGTTTGATGGAGGTAGAGTGTGTGTGGAGGCTTATAGGAAGAGGGAGTTGGTTTGGTAGAGGTAGAGTGTGTGTGGAGGCTTATAGGAAGAGGGAGTTGGTTTGGTAGAGGTAGAGTGTGTGTGGAGGGTTGTAGGAAGAGGGACGTCGTTGATAGAAGTAGAGATTGTGTGGAGGGTTATAGGAAGAGGGAGGTGGTTAATAGAGGTAGAGTGTGAGTGGAGGGTTAGAGGAGGAGAAGGTTGTTTGGTAGAGGTAGAGTGTGTGTGGAGGGTTATAGCAGGAGGAGGTGGTTTGATAGAGGTAGAGTGAGTGTGGAGGGTTAGAAGAAGAGGGAGGTGGTTTGGTAGAGATAGATGTGTCTGGAGGGTCATAGGAAGAGGGAGGTGGTTGATAGAGGTAGAGTGTGTGTGGAGGAAGATAGGAAGAGGAGGTGCTTTGATAGAGGTAGAGTGTGTGTGGAGGGTTATAGGAAGAGGGAGGTGGTTGGTAGAAGTAGAGTTTGTGTGGAGGGTTATAGGAAGAGGAGGTGGTTTGATAGAGGTAGAGTGTGTGTGGAGGGTTATAGGATGAGGAGGTGGTTTATTAGAGGAAAGATGTGTGTGGAGTGTTATAGGAAGTGGGAGGTGGTTTGATAGAGGTAGAGTGTGTGTGGAGGAGTATCAGAAGAGGGAGCTCGTTTGGTACAGGTAGAGTGTGTGTGGAGGATTATCGGAAGAGGGAGTTCGTTTGGTACAGGTAGAGTGTGTGTGGAGGGTTATAGGAAGAGGGAGTTGGTTTGGTAGAGGTAGAGTGTATGTGGAGGGTTGTAGGAAGAGGGACGTCGTTGATAGTAGAGATTGTGTGGAGGGTTATAGGAAGAGGGAGGTGGTTAATAGAGGTAGAGTGTGAGTGGAGGGTTATAGCAAGAGGAGGTGGTTTGATAGAGGTAGAGTGTGTGTGGAGGGTTATAGCAAGAGGAGGTGGTTAATAGAGGTAGAGTGTGAGTGGAGGGTTAGAGGAGGAGAAGGTTGTTTGGTAGAGGTAGAGTGTGTGTGGAAGGTTATAGGAAGAGGGAGGTAGTTAGGTAGAGGTAGAGTGTGTCTGGAGGGTTATAGGAAGAGGGAGGTGGTTTGATAGAGGTAGAGTGTGTGTGGAGGTTTATAGGAGGAGGGAGCTCGTTTGGTATAGGTAGAGTGTGTGTGGAGGGTTATAGGAGGAGGGAGGTGTTTTGATAGAGGTAGAGTGTGTGTGGAGGGTTATAGGAAGAGGGAGGTGGTTTGATAGAGGTAGAGTGTGTGTGGAGGTTTATAGGAAGAGGAGGTGGTTTGATAGAGGTAGAGTGTGTGTGCAGGGTTATAGGAAGAGGAGGTGGTTTGATAGAGGTAGAGTGTGTGTGGAGGGTTATAGGAAGAGGAGGTGGTTTGGTAGAGGTAGAGTGTGTGTGGAGGGTTATAGGAAGAGGGAGGTGGTTGATAGAGGTAGAGAGTGAATGGAGGTTTATCGGAAGAGGAGGTGGTTTGGTAGAGTTAGAGTGTGTGTGGAGTGTTATATGAAGAGGGAGGTGCTTTGGTAGAGGTAGATAGTGTGTGGAGGGTTATAGGAGGAGGTGGTTGTTTGGTAGAGGTAGAGTGTGTGTGGAGGGTTATAGGAAGAGGGAGGTGGTTTGGTAGAGGTTGAGTGTATGTGGTGGGTTATAGGTAGCGGAGGTGGTTTGGTAGAGGTAGATTGTGTGTGGAGGGTTATAGGAAGAGGGAGGTGGTTTGAGAGAGGTAGAGTGTGAGTGGAGGTTCATAGGAAGCGGAGGTGGTTTGGTAGAGGTAGAGTGTGTGAGGAGGGTTATAGGAAGAGGAGGTGGTTGATAGAGGTAGAGTGTGTGTGGAGGGTTATCGGAAGAGGTAGGTGGTTTGGTAGAGGTAGAGTCTGTGTGGAGGGTTATAGGAAGAGGGAGGTGGTTTGATAGAGGTAGAGTGTGTGTGCAGGGTTATAGGAAGAGGGAGGTGGTTTGGTAGAGGTAGAGTCTGTGTGGAGAGTTATAGGAGGAGGTGGTTGTTTGGTAGAGGTAGAGTGTGTGTGGAGGGTTATAGGATGAGGAGGTGGTTTATTAGAGATAAAATGTGTGTGGAGTGTTATAGGAAGTGGGAGGTGGTTTGATAGAGGTAGAGTGTGTGTGGAGGATTATCGGAAGAGGGAGCTCGTTTGGTACAGGTAGAGTGTGTGTGGAGGGTTATAGGCAGAGGAGGTGGTTTGATAGAGGTAGAGTGTGTGTGGAGGCTTATAGGAAGAGGGAGTTGGTTTGGTAGAGGTAGAGTGTATGTGGAGGGTTGTAGGAAGAGGGACGTCGTTGATAGAATTAGAGAGTGTGTGGAGGGTTATAGGAAGAGGGAGGTGGTTAATAGAGGTAGAGTGTGAGTGGAGGGTTATAGGAAGAGGGAGGTGGATTGATAGAGGTAGAGTGTGTGTAGAGGGTTATAAGAAGAAAGAGGTGTTTTGGTAGAGATAGAGTGCGTCTGGAGGGTTATAGGAAGGGGGAGTAAGTTTGATAGAGGTAGAGTGTGTGTGGAGGGTTACAGGAAGAGGGAGGTGGTTTGAGAGAGGTAGAGTGTGTGTGGAGGGTTATAGCAAGAGGAGGTGGTTTGATAGAGGTAGAGTGTGTGTGGAGGGTTATAGCAAGAGGAGGTGGTTTGATAGAGGTAGAGTGTGTGTGGAGGGTTATAGCAAGAGGAGGTGGTTTGATAGAGGTAGAGTGTGTGTGGAGGGTTATAGGAAGAGGGAGGTGGTTTGATAGAGGTAGAGTGTGTGTGGAGGGTTATAGGAAGAGGGAGGTGGTTTGATAGAGGTAGAGAGTGTGTGGAGGGTTATAGGAAGTGGGAGGTGGTTTGGTAGAGGTAGAGTGTGTGTGGAGGGTTATAGGAAGAGGGAGGTGCTCTGGCAGAGATAGAGTGTGTCTGGTGGGTTATAGGAAGAGGGAGGTGGTTTGATAGAGGTAGAGTGTGTGTGGAGGGTTATAGGATGAGGAGGTGGTTTGATAGAGGTAAAGTGTGTGTGGAGGGTTATAGGAAGAGGGAGTTGGTTTAGTAGAGGTAGTGTGTGTGAGGAGGGTTATAGGAAACGGGAGGTGGTTGATAGAGGTAGAGTGTGAGTAGAGGGTTTCAGAAAGAGGAGGTGGTTTGGTAGAGGTAGAGTGTGTGTGGAGGGTTATAGGATGAGGAGGTGGTTTGTTAGAAGTAAAGTGTGTGTGGAGTGTTATAGGAAGTGGGAAGTGGTTGATAGAGGTAGAGTGTGTGTGGAGGGTTATCGGAAGAGGTAGGTGGTTTGGTAGAGGTAGAGTCTGTGTGGAGGGTTATAGGAAGAGGGAGGTGGTGTGATAGAGGTAGAGTGTGTGTGCAGGGTTATAGGAAGAGGGAGGTGGTTTGGTAGAGGTAGAGTCTGTGTGGAGAGTTATAGGAGGAGGTGGTTGTTTGGTAGAGGTAGAGTGTGTGTGGAGGGTTATAGGATGAGGAGGTGGTTTATTAGAGATAAAATGTGTGTGGAGTGTTATAGGAAGTGGGAGGTGGTTTGATAGAGGTAGAGTGTGTGTGGAGGATTATCGGAAGAGGGAGCTCGTTTGGTACAGGTAGAGTGTGTGTGGAGGGTTATAGGCAGAGGAGGTGGTTTGATAGAGGTAGAGTGTGTGTGGAGGGTTATAGGATGAGGAGGTGGTTTGATAGAGGTAGAGTGTCTGTGGAGACTTATAGGAAGTGGGAGTTGGTTTGGTAGCGGTAGAGTGTGTGTGGTGGGTTGTAGGAAGAGGGATGTCGTTGATAGAAGTAGAGAGTGTGTGGAGGGTTATAGGAAGAGGGAGGTGGTTGATAGAGGTAGAGAGTGAGTGGAGGTTTATAGGAAGAGGAGGTGGTTTGGTAGAGGTAGAGTGTGTGTGGAGGGTTATAGGAGGAGGTGGTTGTTTGGTAGAGGTAGAGTGTGTGTGGAGGGTTATAGGATGAGGAGGTGGTTTATTAGAGGAAAGATGTGTGTGGAGTGTTATAGGAAGTGGGAGGTGGTTTGATAGAGGTAGAGTGTGTGTGGAGGAGTATCGGAAGAGGGAGCTCGTTTGGTACAGGTAGAGTGTGTGTAGGATTATCGGAAGAGGGAGTTCGTTTGGTACAGGTAGAGTGTTTGTGGAGGGTTATAGGAAGAGGAGGTGGTTTGATGGAGGTAGAGTGTGTGTGGAGGCTTATAGGAAGAGGGAGTTGGTTTGGTAGAGGTAGAGTGTGTGTGGAGGCTTATAGGAAGAGGGAGTTGGTTTGGTAGAGGTAGAGTGTGTGTGGAGGGTTGTAGGAAGAGGGACGTCGTTGATAGAAGTAGAGATTGTGTGGAGGGTTATAGGAAGAGGGAGGTGGTTAATAGAGGTAGAGTGTGAGTGGAGGGTTAGAGGAGGAGAAGGTTGTTTGGTAGAGGTAGAGTGTGTGTGGAGGGTTATAGCAGGAGGAGGTGGTTTGATAGAGGTAGAGTGAGTGTGGAGGGTTAGAAGAAGAGGGAGGTGGTTTGGTAGAGATAGATGTGTCTGGAGGGTCATAGGAAGAGGGAGGTGGTTGATAGAGGTAGAGTGTGTGTGGAGGAAGATAGGAAGAGGAGGTGCTTTGATAGACGTAGAGTGTGTGTGGAGGGTTATAGGAAGAGGGAGGTGGTTGGTAGAAGTAGAGTTTGTGTGGAGGGTTATAGGAAGAGGAGGTGGTTTGATAGAGGTAGAGTGTGTGTGGAGGGTTATAGGAGGAGGTGGTTGTTTGGTAGAGGTAGAGTGTGTGTGGAGGGTTATAGGATGAGGAGGTGGTTTATTAGAGGAAAGATGTGTGTGGAGTGTTATAGGAAGTGGGAGGTGGTTTGATAGAGGTAGAGTGTGTGTGGAGGAGTATCAGAAGAGGGAGCTCGTTTGGTACAGGTAGAGTGTGTGTGGAGGATTATCGGAAGAGGGAGTTCGTTTGGTACAGGTAGAGTGTTTGTGGAGGGTTATAGGAAGAGGAGCTGGTTTGATGGAGGTTGAGTGTGTGTGGAGGGTTATAGGAAGAGGGAGTTGGTTTGGTAGAGGTAGAGTGTGTGTGGAGGCTTATAGGAAGAGGGAGTTGGTTTGGTAGAGGTAGAGTGTATGTGGAGGGTTGTAGGAAGAGGGACGTCGTTGATAGTAGAGATTGTGTGGAGGGTTATAGGAAGAGGGAGGTGGTTAATAGAGGTAGAGTGTGAGTGGAGGGTTATAGCAAGAGGAGGTGGTTAATAGAGGTAGAGTGTGAGTGGAGGGTTAGAGGAGGAGAAGGTTGTTTGGTAGAGGTAGAGTGTGTGTGCAAGGTTATAGGAAGAGGGAGGTAGTTAGGTAGAGGTAGAGTGTGTCTGGAGGGTTATAGGAAGAGGGAGGTGGTTTGATAGAGGTAGAGTGTGTGTGGAGGTTTATAGGAGGAGGGAGCTCGTTTGGTATAGGTAGAGTGTGTGTGGAGGGTTATAGGAGGAGGGAGGTGTTTTGATAGAGGTAGAGTGTGTGTGGAGGGTTATAGGAAGAGGGAGGTGGTTTGATAGAGGTAGAGTGTGTGTGGAGGTTTATAGGAAGAGGAGGTGGTTTGATAGAGGTAGAGTGTGTGTGCAGGGTTATAGGAAGAGGAGGTGCTTTGATAGAGGTAGAGTGTGTGTGGAGGGTTATAGGAAGAGGGAGGTGGTTGGTAGAAGTAGAGTTTGTGTGGAGGGTTATAGGAAGAGGAGGTGGTTTGATAGAGGTAGAGTGTGTGTGGAGGGTTATAGGAGGAGGTGGTTGTTTGGTAGAGGTAGAGTGTGTGTGGAGGGTTATAGGATGAGGAGGTGGTTTATTAGAGGAAAGATGTGTGTGGAGTGTTATAGGAAGTGGGAGGTGGTTTGATAGAGGTAGAGTGTGTGTGGAGGAGTATCAGAAGAGGGAGCTCGTTTGGTACAGGTAGAGTGTGTGTGGAGGATTATCGGAAGAGGGAGTTCGTTTGGTACAGGTAGAGTGTTTGTGGAGGGTTATAGGAAGAGGAGCTGGTTTGATGGAGGTTGAGTGTGTGTGGAGGGTTATAGGAAGAGGGAGTTGGTTTGGTAGAGGTAGAGTGTGTGTGGAGGCTTATAGGAAGAGGGAGTTGGTTTGGTAGAGGTAGAGTGTATGTGGAGGGTTGTAGGAAGAGGGACGTCGTTGATAGTAGAGATTGTGTGGAGGGTTATAGGAAGAGGGAGGTGGTTAATAGAGGTAGAGTGTGAGTGGAGGGTTATAGCAAGAGGAGGTGGTTAATAGAGGTAGAGTGTGAGTGGAGGGTTAGAGGAGGAGAAGGTTGTTTGGTAGAGGTAGAGTGTGTGTGCAAGGTTATAGGAAGAGGGAGGTAGTTAGGTAGAGGTAGAGTGTGTCTGGAGGGTTATAGGAAGAGGGAGGTGGTTTGATAGAGGTAGAGTGTGTGTGGAGGTTTATAGGAGGAGGGAGCTCGTTTGGTATAGGTAGAGTGTGTGTGGAGGGTTATAGGAGGAGGGAGGTGTTTTGATAGAGGTAGAGAGTGTGTGGAGGGTTATAGGAAGAGGGAGGTGGTTTGATAGAGGTAGAGTGTGTGTGGAGGTTTATAGGAAGAGGAGGTGGTTTGATAGAGGTAGAGTGTGTGTGCAGGGTTATAGGAAGAGGAGGTGGTTTGATAGAGGTAGAGTGTGTATGGAGGGTTATAGGAAGACGAGGTGGTTTGGTAGAGGTAGAGTGTGTGTGGAGGGTTATAGGAAGAAGGAGGTGGTTTGATAGAGGTAGATTGTGTGTGGAGGGTTATAGGAAGAGGGAGGTGGTTTGGTAGAGGTTGAGTGTATGTGGTGGGTTATAGGTAGCGGAGGTGGTTTGGTAGAGGTAGATTGTGTGTAGAGGGTTATAGGAAGAGGGAGGTGGTTTGAGAGAGGTAGAGTGTGTGTGGAGGGTTATCGGAAGAGGTAGGTCATTTGGTAGAGGTAGAGTCTGTGTGGAGGGTTATAGGAAGAGGGAGGTTGTTTGATAGAGGTAGAGTGTGTGTGCAGGGTTATAGGAAGAGGGAGGTGGTTTGGTAGAGGTAGGGTGTGTGTGGAGTGTTATAGGAAGAGGGAGGTTGTTTGATAGAGGTAGATTGTGTGTGGAGGTTTATAGGAGGAGGGTGGTGGTCTGGTAGAGAAAGTGTGTCTGGAGGGTTATAGGAAGAGGGAGGTACTTTGATAGAGGAAGAGTGTGTGTGGAGGTTTATAGGAAGAGGATGTTGTTTGATAGAGGTAGAGTGTGTGTGGAGGGTCATAGGAAGCGGGAGGTGGTTGATAAAGGTAGAGTGTGAGTGGAGGGTTATAGGAAGAGGGGGGTGGTTTTGATAGAGGTAGAGTCTGTGTGGAGGGTTATAGGAAGAGGGAGGGTGTTTGATAGAGGTAGAGTGTGTCTGGAGGGTTATAGGAAGAGGAGGTGGTTTGGTAGAAGTAGAGTGTGTGTGGAGGGTTATTGGAAGAGGGAGGTGGTTTGGTTGAGGTAGTGTGTGTGTGGAGGGTTATAGGAAGAGAGAGTTGGTTTGATAGAGGTAGAGTGTTGGTGGAGGGTTATAAGAAGAAAGAGGTGGTTTGCTAGAGATAGAGTGTGTCTGGAGGGTTATAGGAAGATGGAGTTGGTTTGGTAGAGGTAGGGTGTGTGTGGAGGTTTATAGGAAGAGGAGGTGCTTTGATAGAGGTAGAGTGTGTGTGGAGGGTCATAGGAAGCCGGAGTTGGTTGATAGAGGTAGAGTGTGTGTGTGGAGGGTTATAGGAAGAGGGAGTTGGTCTGGGAGAGATAGAGTGTGTCTGGAGGGTTATAGGAAGAGGGAGGTGGTTTGGTTGAGGTAGTGTGTGTGTGGAGAGTTATAGGAAGAGGGAGTTGGTTTGATACTGGTAGAGTGTTGGTGGAGGGTTATAGGAAGAGGGAGGTGGTTTGATAGAGGTAGAGTGTGTCTGGAGTGTTATAGGAAGATGGAGTTGTTTTGATAGAGGTAGAGTGTGTGTGGAGGTTTATAGGAAGAGGAGGTGCTTTGATAGAGGTAGAGTGTGTGTGGATGGTTATAGGAAGAGGGAGGTGGTTTGGTAGAGGTAGAGTGTGTGTGGAGGGTTATAGGAAGTGGAGGTGGTTTGGTAGAGGTAGAGTGTGAGTGGAGGGTTATTGGAAGAGGGAGGTGTTTTGATAGAGGTAGAGTGTGTGTGGAGTGTCATAGGAAGAGGGATGTGGTGTGGTCGAGGTAGAGTGGTTCTGGGGGGTTATAGTAACAGGGATGTTGTTTGGTAGAGGTCGTGTGTGTGTGGAGGGTTATAGGAAGAGGAAAATGTTTTGAAAGAGGTAGAGTGTGTGTGGAGGGTTTTAAGAAGAGGGAGGTGGTTTGATAGAGGTAGAGTTTGTGTGGAGTGTTATAGGAAGAGGGAGGTGTTTTGATAGAGGTAGAGTGTGTGTGGAGGGTTCTAAGAAGAGGGAGGTGGTTTGGTAGAGATAGAGTGTGCCTGGAGTGTTATAGGAAGAGGGAGGTGGTTGATAGAGGTAGAGTGTGTGTGGCGGGTCATAGGAAGCGGGAGGTGGTTGATAGAGGTAGAGTGTGAGTGGAGTGTTATAGGAAGAGGGAGGTGGTCCGGGAGAGATAGAGTGTGTCTGGATGGTTATAGGAAGAGGGAGGTAGTTTGATAGAGGTAGAGTGTGTGGAGGGTTACAGGAAGAGGAGGTTGTTTTGTAGAGGGATAGTGTGTGTGGAGGGTTATTGGAAGAGGGACCTGTATGGTTGAGTTAGTGTGTGTCTGGAGGGTTATAGGGAGAGGGAGGTGGTTGATAGAGGTAGAGTGTGTGTGGAGGGTTATAGGAAGAGGGAGGTAGTTTGATAGAGGAAGAGTGTGTGTGGAGGGTCATAGGAAGAGGAGGTGGTTTGATAGAGGCAGAGTGTGTGTGGAGGGTTATCGGAAGAGGGAGGTGGTTTGATAGAAATAGAGTGTGTGGAGGGTTTTACGAAGACTAGGTGGATTGATAGAGGTAGAGTGTTTGTGGAGGGTTAGCAGAAGAGGGAGGTGGTTTGATAGAGGTAGAGTGTTTGTGGAGGGTGAAAGGATGAGGAGGTGGTTTGATAGAGGTAGATTGTGTGTGGAGGGTTATAGGAAGAGAGAGTTGCTTTGGTAGAGGTAGAGTGTGTGTGGAGGGTTATAGGACGAGGAGGTAGTTTGATAGAGTTAGAGTGTGTGTGGAGTGTTATTGGAAGAGGGAGGTGGTTGATAGAGGTAGAGTGTGAGTGGAGGGTTATAGGAAGAGGAGGTGGTTTGGTAGAGGTAGAGTTTGTGTTGAAGGTTATCGGAAGAGGGAGGTCGTTTGGTAGAAGTAGAGTGTGTGTGGAGGGTTATAGGAAGAGGAGGTGGTTTGATAGAGGTAGATTGTGTGTGGAGGGTTATAGGAAGAGGAGGTGGTTTGATAGAGGTAGATTGTGTGTGGAGGGTTATAGGAAGAGGGAGGTGGTGTTGTAGAGAAAGTGTGTGTCTGGAGGGTTATAGGAAGAGGGAAGTAGTTTGATAGTAGTAGTGTGTGTGTGGAGGGTTAGAGGAAGAGGGAGTTGGTTTGATACAGGTAGAGTGTTGGTGGAGGGTTATAAGAAGAAAGAGGTGGTTTGGTAGAGATAAAGTGTGTCTGGAGGGTTATAGGAAGAGGGAGTTGGTTTGATAGAGGTAGAGTGTGTGTGGAGGGCTATAGGAAGAGGGAGGTGGCTTGATAGAGATAGAGTGTGTGTGGAGGGTTATAGAAAGAGGGAGGAATTTTGATAGAGGTAGAGTGTGTGTGGACGGTTATAGGCAGAGGGAGATGGTTGATAGCGGTAGAGTGTGTGTGGAGGGTTATAGGAAGAGGGAGGTGGTTGATAGAACTGGAGTGTGTTTGGAGGGTTATAGGAGGAGGTGGTTGTTTGGTAGAGGTAGAGTGTGCATGGAGGGTTATAGGAAGAGGGAGGTGGTTTGGTAGAGGTAGGGTGTGTGTGGAGGGTTATAGGAAGAGGGAGGTTGTTTGATAGAGGTAGATTGTGTGTGGAGGTTTATAGGAGGAGGGTGGTGGTCTGGTAGAGAAAGTGTGTCTGGAGGGTTATAGGAAGAGGGAGGTACTTTGATAGAGGAAGAGTGTGTGTGGAGGTTTATAGGAAGAGGAGGTGCTTTGATAGAGGTAGAGTGTGTGTGGATGGTTATAGGAAGAGGGAGGTGGTTTGGTAGAGGTAGAGTGTGTGTGGAGGGTTATAGGAAGTGGAGGTGGTTTGGTAGAGGTAGAGTGTGAGTGGAGGGTTATTGGAAGAGGGAGGTGTTTTGATAGAGGTAGAGTGTGTGTGGAGTGTCATAGGAAGAGGGATGTGGTGTGGTCGAGGTAGAGTGGTTCTGGGGGGTTATAGTAACAGGGATGTTGTTTGGTAGAGGTCGTGTGTGTGTGGAGGGTTATAGGAAGAGGAAAATGTTTTGAAAGAGGTAGAGTGTGTGTGGAGGGTTTTAAGAAGAGGGAGGTGGTTTGATAGAGGTAGAGTTTGTGTGGAGTGTTATAGGAAGAGGGAGGTGTTTTGATAGAGGTAGAGTGTGTGTGGAGGGTTCTAAGAAGAGGGAGGTGGTTTGGTAGAGATAGAGTGTGCCTGGAGTGTTATAGGAAGAGGGAGGTGGTTGATAGAGGTAGAGTGTGTGTGGCGGGTCATAGGAAGCGGGAGGTGGTTGATAGAGGTAGAGTGTGCCTGGAGTGTTATAGGAAGAGGGAGGTGGTTGATAGAGGTAGAGTGTGTGTGGCGGGTCATAGGAAGCGGGAGGTGGTTGATAGAGGTAGAGTGTGTCTGGATGGTTATAGGAAGAGGGAGGTAGTTTGATAGAGGTAGAGTGTGTGGAGGGTTACAGGAAGAGGAGGTTGTTTTGTAGAGGGATAGTGTGTGTGGAGGGTTATTGGAAGAGGGACCTGTATGGTTGAGTTAGTGTGTGTCTGGAGGGTTATAGGGAGAGGGAGGTGGTTGATAGAGGTAGAGTGTGTGTGGAGTGTTATAGGAAGAGGGAGGTAGTTTGATAGAGGAAGAGTGTGTGTGGAGGGTCATAGGAAGAGGAGGTGGTTTGATAGAGGCAGAGTGTGTGTGGAGGGTTATCGGAAGAGGGAAGTGGTCTGGTAGAGATAGAGTTTGTCTGGTGGGTTACAGGAAGAGGGAGGTGGTTTGATAGAAATAGAGTGTGTGGAGGGTTATAGGACGAGGAGGTGGTTTGATAGAGGTAGAGTGTGTGTGGAGGGTTATAGGATGAGGAGGTGGTTTGATAGAGGTAGATTGTGTGTGGAGGGTTATAGGAAGAGAGAGTCGCTTTGGTAGAGGTAGAGTGTGTGTGGAGGGTTATAGCAAGAGGAGGTGGTTAATAGAGGTAGAGTGTGAGTGGAGGGTTAGAGGAGGAGAAGGTTGTTTGGTAGAGGTAGAGTGTGTGTGCAAGGTTATAGGAAGAGGGAGGTAGTTAGGTAGAGGTAGAGTGTGTCTGGAGGGTTATAGGAAGAGGGAGGTGGTTTGATAGAGGTAGAGTGTGTGTGGAGGTTTATAGGAGGAGGGAGCTCGTTTGGTATAGGTAG
This sequence comes from Mobula birostris, assembly GCF_030028105.1. NCBI lineage: Eukaryota > Metazoa > Chordata > Chondrichthyes > Myliobatiformes > Myliobatidae > Mobula > Mobula birostris. The sequence goes on along the minus strand of NC_092380.1, from coordinate 42,061,849 downwards.
AGTGTGTGTGGAGGGTTATAGGAGGAGGGAGGTGTTTTGATAGAGGTAGAGTGTGTGTGGAGGGTTATAGGAAGAGGGAGGTGGTTTGATAGAGGTAGAGTGTGTGTGGAGGTTTATAGGAAGAGGAGGTGGTTTGATAGAGGTAGAGTGTGTGTGCAGGGTTATAGGAAGAGGAGGTGGTTTGATAGAGGTAGAGTGTGTATGGAGGGTTATAGGAAGACGAGGTGGTTTGGTAGAGGTAGAGTGTGTGTGGAGGGTTATAGGAAGAAGGAGGTGGTTTGATAGAGGTAGATTGTGTGTGGAGGGTTATAGGAAGAGGGAGGTGGTTTGGTAGAGGTTGAGTGTATGTGGTGGGTTATAGGTAGCGGAGGTGGTTTGGTAGAGGTAGATTGTGTGTGGAGGGTTATAGGAAGAGGGAGGTGGTTTGAGAGAGGTAGAGTGTGTGTGGAGGGTTATCGGAAGAGGTAGGTCGTTTGGTAGAGGTAGAGTCTGTGTGGAGGGTTATAGGAAGAGGGAGGTTGTTTGATAGAGGTAGAGTGTGTGTGCAGGGTTATAGGAAGAGGGAGGTGGTTTGGTAGAGGTAGGGTGTGTGTGGAGTGTTATAGGAAGAGGGAGGTTGTTTGATAGAGGTAGATTGTGTGTGGAGGTTTATAGGAGGAGGGTGGTGGTCTGGTAGAGAAAGTGTGTCTGGAGGGTTATAGGAAGAGGGAGGTACTTTGATAGAGGAAGAGTGTGTGTGGAGGTTTATAGGAAGAGGATGTTGTTTGATAGAGGTAGAGTGTGTGTGGAGGGTCATAGGAAGCGGGAGGTGGTTGATAAAGGTAGAGTGTGAGTGGAGGGTTATAGGAAGAGGGGGGTGGTTTTGATAGAGGTAGAGTCTGTGTGGAGGGTTATAGGAAGAGGGAGGGTGTTTGATAGAGGTAGAGTGTGTCTGGAGGGTTATAGGAAGAGGAGGTGGTTTGGTAGAAGTAGAGTGTGTGTGGAGGGTTATTGGAAGAGGGAGGTGGTTTGGTTGAGGTAGTGTGTGTGTGGAGGGTTATAGGAAGAGAGAGTTGGTTTGATAGAGGTAGAGTGTTGGTGGAGGGTTATAAGAAGAAAGAGGTGGTTTGCTAGAGATAGAGTGTGTCTGGAGGGTTATAGGAAGATGGAGTTGGTTTGGTAGAGGTAGGGTGTGTGTGGAGGTTTATAGGAAGAGGAGGTGCTTTGATAGAGGTAGAGTGTGTGTGGAGGGTCATAGGAAGCCGGAGTTGGTTGATAGAGGTAGAGTGTGTGTGTGGAGGGTTATAGGAAGAGGGAGTTGGTCTGGGAGAGATAGAGTGTGTCTGGAGGGTTATAGGAAGAGGGAGGTGGTTTGGTTGAGGTAGTGTGTGTGTGGAGAGTTATAGGAAGAGGGAGTTGGTTTGATACTGGTAGAGTGTTGGTGGAGGGTTATAGGAAGAGGGAGGTGGTTTGATAGAGGTAGAGCGTGTCTGGAGTGTTATAGGAAGATGGAGTTGTTTTGATAGAGGTAGAGTGTGTGTGGAGGTTTATAGGAAGAGGAGGTGCTTTGATAGAGGTAGAGTGTGTGTGGATGGTTATAGGAAGAGGGAGGTGGTTTGGTAGAGGTAGAGTGTGTGTGGAGGGTTATAGGAAGTGGAGGTGGTTTGGTAGAGGTAGAGTGTGAGTGGAGGGTTATTGGAAGAGGGAGGTGTTTTGATAGAGGTAGAGTGTGTGTGGAGTGTCATAGGAAGAGGGATGTGGTGTGGTCGAGGTAGAGTGGTTCTGGGGGGTTATAGTAACAGGGATGTTGTTTGGTAGAGGTCGTGTGTGTGTGGAGGGTTATAGGAAGAGGAAAATGTTTTGAAAGAGGTAGAGTGTGTGTGGAGGGTTTTAAGAAGAGGGAGGTGGTTTGATAGAGGTAGAGTTTGTGTGGAGTGTTATAGGAAGAGGGAGGTGTTTTGATAGAGGTAGAGTGTGTGTGGAGGGTTCTAAGAAGAGGGAGGTGGTTTGGTAGAGATAGAGTGTGCCTGGAGTGTTATAGGAAGAGGGAGGTGGTTGATAGAGGTAGAGTGTGTGTGGCGGGTCATAGGAAGCGGGAGGTGGTTGATAGAGGTAGAGTGTGAGTGGAGTGTTATAGGAAGAGGGAGGTGGTCCGGGAGAGATAGAGTGTGTCTGGATGGTTATAGGAAGAGGGAGGTAGTTTGATAGAGGTAGAGTGTGTGGAGGGTTACAGGAAGAGGAGGTTGTTTTGTAGAGGGATAGTGTGTGTGGAGGGTTATTGGAAGAGGGACCTGTATGGTTGAGTTAGTGTGTGTCTGGAGGGTTATAGGGAGAGGGAGGTGGTTGATAGAGGTAGAGTGTGTGTGGAGGGTTATAGGAAGAGGGAGGTAGTTTGATAGAGGAAGAGTGTGTGTGGAGGGTCATAGGAAGAGGAGGTGGTTTGATAGAGGCAGAGTGTGTGTGGAGGGTTATCGGAAGAGGGAAGTGGTCTGGTAGAGATAGAGTTTGTCTGGTGGGTTACAGGAAGAGGGAGGTGGTTTGATAGAAATAGAGTGTGTGGAGGGTTATAGGACGAGTAGGTGGTTTGATAGAGGTAGAGTGTGTGTGGAGGGTTATAGGATGAGGAGGTGGTTTGATAGAGGTAGATTGTGTTTGGAGGGTTATAGGAAGAGAGAGTCGCTTTGGTAGAGGTAGAGTGTGTGTGGAGGGTTATAGGAAGAGGATGTGGTTTTATAGAGTTAGATTGTGTGTGGAGGGTTATAGGAAGAGGGATGTGGTGTGGTAGAGGTAGAGTGTGTGTGGAGGGTTTTACGAAGACTAGGTGGATTGATAGAGGTAGAGTGTTTGTGGAGGGTTAGCAGAAGAGGGAGGTGGTTTGATAGAGGTAGAGTGTTTGTGGAGGGTGAAAGGATGAGGAGGTGGTTTGATAGAGGTAGATTGTGTGTGGAGGGTTATAGGAAGAGAGAGTTGCTTTGGTAGAGGTAGAGTGTGTGTGGAGGGTTATAGGACGAGGAGGTAGTTTGATAGAGTTAGAGTGTGTGTGGAGTGTTATTGGAAGAGGGAGGTGGTTGATAGAGGTAGAGTGTGAGTGGAGGGTTATAGGAAGAGGAGGTGGTTTGGTAGAGGTAGAGTTTGTGTTGAAGGTTATCGGAAGAGGGAGGTCGTTTGGTAGAAGTAGAGTGTGTGTGGAGGGTTATAGGAAGAGGAGGTGGTTTGATAGAGGTAGATTGTGTGTGGAGGGTTATAGGAAGAGGGAGGTGGTGTTGTAGAGAAAGTGTGTGTCTGGAGGGTTATAGGAAGAGGGAAGTAGTTTGATAGTAGTAGTGTGTGTGTGGAGGGTTAGAGGAAGAGGGAGTTGGTTTGATACAGGTAGAGTGTTGGTGGAGGGTTATAAGAAGAAAGAGGTGGTTTGGTAGAGATAAAGTGTGTCTGGAGGGTTATAGGAAGAGGGAGTTGGTTTGATAGAGGTAGAGTGTGTGTGGAGGGCTATAGGAAGAGGGAGGTGGCTTGATAGAGATAGAGTGTGTGTGGAGGGTTATAGAAAGAGGGAGGAATTTTGATAGAGGTAGAGTGTGTGTGGACGGTTATAGGCAGAGGGAGATGGTTGATAGCGGTAGAGTGTGTGTGGAGGGTTATAGGAAGAGGGAGGTGGTTGATAGAACTGGAGTGTGTTTGGAGGGTTATAGGAGGAGGTGGTTGTTTGGTAGAGGTAGAGTGTGCATGGAGGGTTATAGGAAGAGGGAGGTGGTTTGGTAGAGGTAGGGTGTGTGTGGAGGGTTATAGGAAGAGGGAGGTTGTTTGATAGAGGTAGATTGTGTGTGGAGGTTTATAGGAGGAGGGTGGTGGTCTGGTAGAGAAAGTGTGTCTGGAGGGTTATAGGAAGAGGGAGGTACTTTGATAGAGGAAGAGTGTGTGTGGAGCTTTATAGGAAGAGGAGGTGCTTTGATAGAGGTAGAGTGTGTGTGGATGGTTATAGGAAGAGGGAGGTGGTTTGGTAGAGGTAGAGTGTGTGTGGAGGGTTATAGGAAGTGGAGGTGGTTTGGTAGAGGTAGAGTGTGAGTGGAGGGTTATTGGAAGAGGGAGGTGTTTTGATAGAGGTAGAGTGTGTGTGGAGTGTCATAGGAAGAGGGATGTGGTGTGGTCGAGGTAGAGTGGTTCTGGGGGGTTATAGTAACAGGGATGTTGTTTGGTAGAGGTCGTGTGTGTGTGGAGGGTTATAGGAAGAGGAAAATGTTTTGAAAGAGGTAGAGTGTGTGTGGAGGGTTTTAAGAAGAGGGAGGTGGTTTGATAGAGGTAGAGTTTGTGTGGAGTGTTATAGGAAGAGGGAGGTGTTTTGATAGAGGTAGAGTGTGTGTGGAGGGTTCTAAGAAGAGGGAGGTGGTTTGGTAGAGATAGAGTGTGCCTGGAGTGTTATAGGAAGAGGGAGGTGGTTGATAGAGGTAGAGTGTGTGTGGCGGGTCATAGGAAGCGGGAGGTGGTTGATAGAGGTAGAGTGTGCCTGGAGTGTTATAGGAAGAGGGAGGTGGTTGATAGAGGTAGAGTGTGTGTGGCGGGTCATAGGAAGCGGGAGGTGGTTGATAGAGGTAGAGTGTGTCTGGATGGTTATAGGAAGAGGGAGGTAGTTTGATAGAGGTAGAGTGTGTGGAGGGTTACAGGAAGAGGAGGTTGTTTTGTAGAGGGATAGTGTGTGTGGAGGGTTATTGGAAGAGGGACCTGTATGGTTGAGTTAGTGTGTGTCTGGAGGGTTATAGGGAGAGGGAGGTGGTTGATAGAGGTAGAGTGTGTGTGGAGTGTTATAGGAAGAGGGAGGTAGTTTGATAGAGGAAGAGTGTGTGTGGAGGGTCATAGGAAGAGGAGGTGGTTTGATAGAGGCAGAGTGTGTGTGGAGGGTTATCGGAAGAGGGAAGTGGTCTGGTAGAGATAGAGTTTGTCTGGTGGGTTACAGGAAGAGGGAGGTGGTTTGATAGAAATAGAGTGTGTGGAGGGTTATAGGACGAGGAGGTGGTTTGATAGAGGTAGAGTGTGTGTGGAGGGTTATAGGATGAGGAGGTGGTTTGATAGAGGTAGATTGTGTGTGGAGGGTTATAGGAAGAGAGAGTCGCTTTGGTAGAGGTAGAGTGTGTGTGGAGGGTTATAGGAAGAGGATGTGGTTTTATAGAGTTAGATTGTGTGTGGAGGGTTATAGGAAGAGGGATGTGGTGTGGTAGAGGTAGAGTGTGTGTGGAGGGTTTTACGAAGACTAGGTGGATTGATAGAGGTAGAGTGTTTGTGGAGGGTTAGCAGAAGAGGGAGGTGGTTTGATAGAGGTAGAGTGTTTGTGGAGGGTGAAAGGATGAGGAGGTGGTTTGATAGAGGTAGATTGTGTGTGGAGGGTTATAGGAAGAGAGAGTTGCTTTGGTAGAGGTAGAGTGTGTGTGGAGGGTTATAGGACGAGGAGGTAGTTTGATAGAGTTAGAGTGTGTGTGGAGTGTTATTGGAAGAGGGAGGTGGTTGATAGAGGTAGAGTGTGAGTGTAGGGTTATAGGAAGAGGAGGTGGTTTGGTAGAGGTAGAGTTTGTGTTGAAGGTTATCGGAAGAGGGAGGTCGTTTGGTAGAAGTAGAGTGTGTGTGGAGGGTTATAGGAAGAGGAGGTGGTTTGATAGAGGTAGATTGTGTGTGGAGGGTTATAGGAAGAGGAGGTGGTTTGATAGAGGTAGATTGTGTGTGGAGGGTTATAGGAAGAGGGAGGTGGTGTTGTAGAGAAAGTGTGTGTCTGGAGGGTTATAGGAAGAGGGAAGTAGTTTGATAGTAGTAGTGTGTGTGTGGAGGGTTAGAGGAAGAGGGAGTTGGTTTGATACAGGTAGAGTGTTGGTGGAGGGTTATAAGAAGAAAGAGGTGGTTTGGTAGAGATAAAGTGTGTCTGGAGGGTTATAGGAAGAGGGAGTTGGTTTGATAGAGGTAGAGTGTGTGTGGAGGGCTATAGGAAGAGGGAGGTGGCTTGATAGAGATAGAGTGTGTGTGGAGGGTTATAGAAAGAGGGAGGAATTTTGATAGAGGTAGAGTGTGTGTGGACGGTTATAGGCAGAGGGAGATGGTTGATAGCGGTAGAGTGTGTGTGGAGGGTTATAGGAAGAGGGAGGTGGTTGATAGAACTGGAGTGTGTTTGGAGGGTTATAGGAGGAGGTGGTTGTTTGGTAGAGGTAGAGTGTGCATGGAGGGTTATAGGAAGAGGGAGGTGGTTTGGTAGAGGTAGGGTGTGTGTGGAGGGTTATAGGAAGAGGGAGGTTGTTTGATAGAGGTAGATTGTGTGTGGAGGTTTATAGGAGGAGGGTGGTGGTCTGGTAGAGAAAGTGTGTCTGGAGGGTTATAGGAAGAGGGAGGTACTTTGATAGAGGAAGAGTGTGTGTGGAGCTTTATAGGAAGAGGATGTGGTTTGATAGAGGTAGAGTGTGTGTGGAGGGTCATAGGAAGCGGGAGGTGGTTGATAAAGGTAGAGTGTGAGTGGAGGGTTATAGGAAGAGGGAGGTGGTTTTGATAGAGGTAGAGTCTGTGTGGAGGGTTATAGGAAGAGGGAGGTAGTTTGATAGAGGTAGAGTGTGTCTGGAGGGTTATAGGAAGAGGAGGTGGTTTGGTAGAAGTAGAGTGTGTGTGGAGGGTTATTGGAAGAGGGAGGTGGTTTGGTTGAGGTAGTGTGTGTGTGGAGGGTTATAGGAAGAGGGAGTTGGTTTGATAGAGGTAGAGTGTTGGTGGAGGGTTATAAGAAGAAAGAGGTGGTTTGGTAGAGATAGAGTGTGTCTGGAGGGTTATAGGAAGATGGAGTTGGTTTGGTAGAGGTAGGGTGTGTGTGGAGGTTTATACGAAGAGGAGGTGCTTTGATAGAGGTAGAGTGTGTGTGGAGTGTTATAGGAAGAGGGAGGTGGTCGGGTAGAGATAGTGTGTCTGGAGGGTTATAGGAAGAGGGAGGTACTTTGATAGAGGAAGAGTGTATGTGGAAGTTTATAGGAAGAGGAGGTGGTTTGATAGAGGTAGAGTGTGTGTGGAGGGTCATAGGAAGCCGGAGTTAGTTGATAGAGGTAGAGTGTGTGTGTGGAGGGTTATAGGAAGAGGGAGTTGGTCTGGGAGAGATAGAGTGTGTCTGGAGGGTTATAGGAAGAGGGAGGTGGTTTGGTTGAGGTAGTGTGTGTGTGGAGGGTTATAGGAAAAGGGAGTTGGTTTGATACTGGTAGAGTGTTGGTGGAGGGTTATAGGAAGAGGGAGGTGGTTTGATAGAGGTAGAGTGTGTCTGGAGTGTTATAGGAAGATGGAGTTGTTTTGATAGAGGTAGAGTGTGTGTGGAGGTTTATAGGAAGAGGAGGTGCTTTGATAGAGGTAGAGTGTGTGTGGATGGTTATAGGAAGAGGGAGGTGGTTTGGTAGAGGTAGAGTGTGTGTGGAGGGTTATAGGAAGTGTAGGTGGTTTGGTAGAGGTAGAGTGTGAGTGGAGGGTTATTGGAAGAGGGAGGTGTTTTGATAGAGGTAGAGTGTGTGTGGAGTGTCATAGGAAGAGGGATGTGGTGTGGTCGAGGTAGAGTGGTTCTGGAGGGTTATAGTAACAGGGATGTTGTTTGGTAGAGGTCGTGTGTGTGTGGAGGGTTATAGGAAGAGGAAAATGTTTTGAAAGAGGTAGAGTGTGTGTGGAGGGTTTTAAGAAGAGGGAGGTGGTTTGATAGAGGTAGAGTTTGTGTGGAGTGTTATAGGAAGAGGGAGGTGTTTTGATAGAGGTAGAGTGTGTGTGGAGGGTTATAAGAAGAGGGAGGTGGTTTGGTAGAGATAGAGTGTGTCTGGAGGGTTATAGGAAGAGGGAGGTGGTTTGGTAGAGATAGAGTGTGCCTGGAGTGTTATAGGAAGAGGGAGGTGGTTGATAGAGGTAGAGTGTGTGTGGCGGGTCATAGGAAGCGGGAGGTGGTTGATAGAGGTAGAGTGTGTGTGGAGGGTTATAAGAAGAGGGAGATGGTTTGGTAGAGATAGAGTGTGTCTGGAGGGTTATAGGAAGAGGGAGGTGGTTTGGTAGAGATAGAGTGTGTCTGGATGGTTATAGGAAGAGGGAGGTAGTTTGATAGAGGTAGAGTGTGTGGAGGGTTACAGGAAGAGGAGGTTGTTTTGTAGAGGGAGAGTGTGTGTGGAGGGTTATTGGAAGAGGGACCTGTATGGTTGAGTTAGTGTGTGTCTGGAGGGTTATAGGGAGAGGGAGGTGGTTGATAGAGGTAGAGTGTGTGTGGAGGGTTATAGGAAGAGGGAGGTAGTTTGATAGAGGAAGAGTGTGTGTGGAGGGTCATAGGAAGAGGAGGTGGTTTGATAGAGGCAGAGTGTGTGTGGAGGGTTATCGGAAGAGGGAAGTGGTCTGGTAGAGATAGAGTTTGTCTGGTGGGTTACAGGAAGAGGGAGGTGGTTTGATAGAAATAGAGTGTGTGGAGGGTTATAGGACGAGTAGGTGGTTTGATAGAGGTAGAGTGTGTGTGGAGGGTTATAGGATGAGGAGGTGGTTTGATAGAGGTAGATTGTGTTTGGAGGGTTATAGGAAGAGAGAGTCGCTTTGGTAGAGGTAGAGTGTGTGTGGAGGGTTATAGGAAGAGGATGTGGTTTTATAGAGTTAGATTGTGTGTGGAGGGTTATAGGAAGAGGGATGTGGTGTGGTAGAGGTAGAGTGTGTGTGGAGGGTTTTACGAAGACTAGGTGGATTGATAGAGGTAGAGTGTTTGTGGAGGGTTAGCAGAAGAGGGAGGTGGTTTGATAGAGGTAGAGTGTTTGTGGAGGGTGAAAGGATGAGGAGGTGGTTTGATAGAGGTAGATTGTGTGTGGAGGGTTATAGGAAGAGAGAGTTGCTTTGGTAGAGGTAGAGTGTGTGTGGAGGGTTATAGGACGAGGAGGTAGTTTGATAGAGTTAGAGTGTGTGTGGAGTGTTATTGGAAGAGGGAGGTGGTTGATAGAGGTAGAGTGTGAGTGGAGGGTTATAGGAAGAGGAGGTGGTTTGGTAGAGGTAGAGTTTGTGTTGAAGGTTATCGGAAGAGGAGGTGGTTTGATAGAGGTAGATTGTGTGTGGAGGGTTATAGGAAGAGGAGGTGGTTTGATAGAGGTAGATTGTGTGTGGAGGGTTATAGGAAGAGGAGGTGGTTTGATAGAGGTAGATTGTGTGTGGAGGGTTATAGGAAGAGGGAGGTGGTGTTGTAGAGAAAGTGTGTGTCTGGAGGGTTATAGGAAGAGGGAAGTAGTTTGATAGTAGTAGTGTGTGTGTGGAGGGTTAGAGGAAGAGGGAGTTGGTTTGATACAGGTAGAGTGTTGGTGGAGGGTTATAAGAAGAAAGAGGTGGTTTGGTAGAGATAAAGTGTGTCTGGAGGGTTATAGGAAGAGGGAGTTGGTTTGATAGAGGTAGAGTGTGTGTGGAGGGCTATAGGAAGAGGGAGGTGGCTTGATAGAGATAGAGTGTGTGTGGAGGGTTATAGAAAGAGGGAGGAATTTTGATAGAGGTAGAGTGTGTGTGGACGGTTATAGGCAGAGGGAGATGGTTGATAGCGGTAGAGTGTGTGTGGAGGGTTATAGGAAGAGGGAGGTGGTTTGATAGAGGTAGAGTTTGTGTGGAGGGTTATTGGAAGAGGGAGGTGTTTTGATAGAGGTAGAGTGTGTGTGGAGTGTCATAGGAAGAGGGATGTGGTGTGGTCGAGGTAGAGTGGTTCTGGGGGGTTATAGTAACAGGGATGTTGTTTGGTAGAGGTCGTGTGTGTGTGGAGGTTTATAGGAAGAGGAAAATGTTTTGAAAGAGGTAGAGTGTGTGTGGAGGGTTTTAAGAAGAGGGAGGTGGTTTGATAGAGGTAGAGTTTGTGTGGAGTGTTATAGGAAGAGGGAGGTGTTTTGATAGAGGTAGAGTGTGTGTGGAGGGTTCTAAGAAGAGGGAGGTGGTTTGGTAGAGATAGAGTGTGCCTGGAGTGTTATAGGAAGAGGGAGGTGGTTGATAGAGGTAGAGTGTGTGTGGCGGGTCATAGGAAGCGGGAGGTGGTTGATAGAGGTAGAGTGTGAGTGGAGTGTTATAGGAAGAGGGAGGTGGTCCGGGAGAGATAGAGTGTGTCTGGATGGTTATAGGAAGAGGGAGGTAGTTTGATAGAGGTAGAGTGTGTGGAGGGTTACAGGAAGAGGAGGTTGTTTTGTAGAGGGATAGTGTGTGTGGAGGGTTATTGGAAGAGGGACCTGTATGGTTGAGTTAGTGTGTGTCTGGAGGGTTATAGGGAGAGGGAGGTGGTTGATAGAGGTAGAGTGTGTGTGGAGGGTTATAGGAAGAGGGAGGTAGTTTGATAGAGGAAGAGTGTGTGTGGAGGGTCATAGGAAGAGGAGGTGGTTTGATAGAGGCAGAGTGTGTGTGGAGGGTTATCGGAAGAGGGAAGTGGTCTGGTAGAGATAGAGTTTGTCTGGTGGGTTACAGGAAGAGGGAGGTGGTTTGATAGAAATAGAGTGTGTGGAGGGTTATAGGACGAGTAGGTGGTTTGATAGAGGTAGAGTGTGTGTGGAGGGTTATAGGATGAGGAGGTGGTTTGATAGAGGTAGATTGTGTTTGGAGGGTTATAGGAAGAGAGAGTCGCTTTGGTAGAGGTAGAGTGTGTGTGGAGGGTTATAGGAAGAGGATGTGGTTTTATAGAGTTAGATTGTGTGTGGAGGGTTATAGGAAGAGGGATGTGGTGTGGTAGAGGTAGAGTGTGTGTGGAGGGTTTTACGAAGACTAGGTGGATTGATAGAGGTAGAGTGTTTGTGGAGGGTTAGCAGAAGAGGGAGGTGGTTTGATAGAGGTAGAGTGTTTGTGGAGGGTGAAAGGATGAGGAGGTGGTTTGATAGAGGTAGATTGTGTGTGGAGGGTTATAGGAAGAGAGAGTTGCTTTGGTAGAGGTAGAGTGTGTGTGGAGGGTTATAGGACGAGGAGGTAGTTTGATAGAGTTAGAGTGTGTGTGGAGTGTTATTGGAAGAGGGAGGTGGTTGATAGAGGTAGAGTGTGAGTGGAGGGTTATAGGAAGAGGAGGTGGTTTGGTAGAGGTAGAGTTTGTGTTGAAGGTTATCGGAAGAGGGAGGTCGTTTGGTAGAAGTAGAGTGTGTGTGGAGGGTTATAGGAAGAGGAGGTGGTTTGATAGAGGTAGATTGTGTGTGGAGGGTTATAGGAAGAGGAGGTGGTTTGATAGAGGTAGATTGTGTGTGGAGGGTTATAGGAAGAGGGAGGTGGTGTTGTAGAGAAAGTGTGTGTCTGGAGGGTTATAGGAAGAGGGAAGTAGTTTGATAGTAGTAGTGTGTGTGTGGAGGGTTAGAGGAAGAGGGAGTTGGTTTGATACAGGTAGAGTGTTGGTGGAGGGTTATAAGAAGAAAGAGGTGGTTTGGTAGAGATAAAGTGTGTCTGGAGGGTTATAGGAAGAGGGAGTTGGTTTGATAGAGGTAGAGTGTGTGTGGAGGGCTATAGGAAGAGGGAGGTGGCTTGATAGAGATAGAGTGTGTGTGGAGGGTTATAGAAAGAGGGAGGAATTTTGATAGAGGTAGAGTGTGTGTGGACGGTTATAGGCAGAGGGAGATGGTTGATAGCGGTAGAGTGTGTGTGGAGGGTTATAGGAAGAGGGAGGTGGTTGATAGAACTGGAGTGTGTTTGGAGGGTTATAGGAGGAGGTGGTTGTTTGGTAGAGGTAGAGTGTGCATGGAGGGTTATAGGAAGAGGGAGGTGGTTTGGTAGAGGTAGGGTGTGTGTGGAGGGTTATAGGAAGAGGGAGGTTGTTTGATAGAGGTAGATTGTGTGTGGAGGTTTATAGGAGGAGGGTGGTGGTCTGGTAGAGAAAGTGTGTCTGGAGGGTTATAGGAAGAGGGAGGTACTTTGATAGAGGAAGAGTGTGTGTGGAGCTTTATAGGAAGAGGAGGTGCTTTGATAGAGGTAGAGTGTGTGTGGATGGTTATAGGAAGAGGGAGGTGGTTTGGTAGAGGTAGAGTGTGTGTGGAGGGTTATAGGAAGTGGAGGTGGTTTGGTAGAGGTAGAGTGTGAGTGGAGGGTTATTGGAAGAGGGAGGTGTTTTGATAGAGGTAGAGTGTGTGTGGAGTGTCATAGGAAGAGGGATGTGGTGTGGTCGAGGTAGAGTGGTTCTGGGGGGTTATAGTAACAGGGATGTTGTTTGGTAGAGGTCGTGTGTGTGTGGAGGGTTATAGGAAGAGGAAAATGTTTTGAAAGAGGTAGAGTGTGTGTGGAGGGTTTTAAGAAGAGGGAGGTGGTTTGATAGAGGTAGAGTTTGTGTGGAGTGTTATAGGAAGAGGGAGGTGTTTTGATAGAGGTAGAGTGTGTGTGGAGGGTTCTAAGAAGAGGGAGGTGGTTTGGTAGAGATAGAGTGTGCCTGGAGTGTTATAGGAAGAGGGAGGTGGTTGATAGAGGTAGAGTGTGTGTGGCGGGTCATAGGAAGCGGGAGGTGGTTGATAGAGGTAGAGTGTGCCTGGAGTGTTATAGGAAGAGGGAGGTGGTTGATAGAGGTAGAGTGTGTGTGGCGGGTCATAGGAAGCGGGAGGTGGTTGATAGAGGTAGAGTGTGTCTGGATGGTTATAGGAAGAGGGAGGTAGTTTGATAGAGGTAGAGTGTGTGGAGGGTTACAGGAAGAGGAGGTTGTTTTGTAGAGGGATAGTGTGTGTGGAGGGTTATTGGAAGAGGGACCTGTATGGTTGAGTTAGTGTGTGTCTGGAGGGTTATAGGGAGAGGGAGGTGGTTGATAGAGGTAGAGTGTGTGTGGAGTGTTATAGGAAGAGGGAGGTAGTTTGATAGAGGAAGAGTGTGTGTGGAGGGTCATAGGAAGAGGAGGTGGTTTGATAGAGGCAGAGTGTGTGTGGAGGGTTATCGGAAGAGGGAAGTGGTCTGGTAGAGATAGAGTTTGTCTGGTGGGTTACAGGAAGAGGGAGGTGGTTTGATAGAAATAGAGTGTGTGGAGGGTTATAGGACGAGGAGGTGGTTTGATAGAGGTAGAGTGTGTGTGGAGGGTTATAGGATGAGGAGGTGGTTTGATAGAGGTAGATTGTGTGTGGAGGGTTATAGGAAGAGAGAGTCGCTTTGGTAGAGGTAGAGTGTGTGTGGAGGGTTATAGGAAGAGGATGTGGTTTTATAGAGTTAGATTGTGTGTGGAGGGTTATAGGAAGAGGGATGTGGTGTGGTAGAGGTAGAGTGTGTGTGGAGGGTTTTACGAAGACTAGGTGGATTGATAGAGGTAGAGTGTTTGTGGAGGGTTAGCAGAAGAGGGAGGTGGTTTGATAGAGGTAGAGTGTTTGTGGAGGGTGAAAGGATGAGGAGGTGGTTTGATAGAGGTAGATTGTGTGTGGAGGGTTATAGGAAGAGAGAGTTGCTTTGGTAGAGGTAGAGTGTGTGTGGAGGGTTATAGGACGAGGAGGTAGTTTGATAGAGTTAGAGTGTGTGTGGAGTGTTATTGGAAGAGGGAGGTGGTTGATAGAGGTAGAGTGTGAGTGGAGGGTTATAGGAAGAGGAGGTGGTTTGGTAGAGGTAGAGTTTGTGTTGAAGGTTATCGGAAGAGGGAGGTCGTTTGGTAGAAGTAGAGTGTGTGTGGAGGGTTATAGGAAGAGGAGGTGGTTTGATAGAGGTAGATTGTGTGTGGAGGGTTATAGGAAGAGGAGGTGGTTTGATAGAGGTAGATTGTGTGTGGAGGGTTATAGGAAGAGGGAGGTGGTGTTGTAGAGAAAGTGTGTGTCTGGAGGGTTATAGGAAGAGGGAAGTAGTTTGATAGTAGTAGTGTGTGTGTGGAGGGTTAGAGGAAGAGGGAGTTGGTTTGATACAGGTAGAGTGTTGGTGGAGGGTTATAAGAAGAAAGAGGTGGTTTGGTAGAGATAAAGTGTGTCTGGAGGGTTATAGGAAGAGGGAGTTGGTTTGATAGAGGTAGAGTGTGTGTGGAGGGCTATAGGAAGAGGGAGGTGGCTTGATAGAGATAGAGTGTGTGTGGAGGGTTATAGAAAGAGGGAGGAATTTTGATAGAGGTAGAGTGTGTGTGGACGGTTATAGGCAGAGGGAGATGGTTGATAGCGGTAGAGTGTGTGTGGAGGGTTATAGGAAGAGGGAGGTGGTTGATAGAACTGGAGTGTGTTTGGAGGGTTATAGGAGGAGGTGGTTGTTTGGTAGAGGTAGAGTGTGCATGGAGGGTTATAGGAAGAGGGAGGTGGTTTGGTAGAGGTAGGGTGTGTGTGGAGGGTTATAGGAAGAGGGAGGTTGTTTGATAGAGGTAGATTGTGTGTGGAGGTTTATAGGAGGAGGGTGGTGGTCTGGTAGAGAAAGTGTGTCTGGAGGGTTATAGGAAGAGGGAGGTACTTTGATAGAGGAAGAGTGTGTGTGGAGCTTTATAGGAAGAGGAGGTGCTTTGATAGAGGTAGAGTGTGTGTGGATGGTTATAGGAAGAGGGAGGTGGTTTGGTAGAGGTAGAGTGTGTGTGGAGGGTTATAGGAAGTGGAGGTGGTTTGGTAGAGGTAGAGTGTGAGTGGAGGGTTATTGGAAGAGGGAGGTGTTTTGATAGAGGTAGAGTGTGTGTGGAGTGTCATAGGAAGAGGGATGTGGTGTGGTCGAGGTAGAGTGGTTCTGGGGGGTTATAGTAACAGGGATGTTGTTTGGTAGAGGTCGTGTGTGTGTGGAGGGTTATAGGAAGAGGAAAATGTTTTGAAAGAGGTAGAGTGTGTGTGGAGGGTTTTAAGAAGAGGGAGGTGGTTTGATAGAGGTAGAGTTTGTGTGGAGTGTTATAGGAAGAGGGAGGTGTTTTGATAGAGGTAGAGTGTGTGTGGAGGGTTCTAAGAAGAGGGAGGTGGTTTGGTAGAGATAGAGTGTGCCTGGAGTGTTATAGGAAGAGGGAGGTGGTTGATAGAGGTAGAGTGTGTGTGGCGGGTCATAGGAAGCGGGAGGTGGTTGATAGAGGTAGAGTGTGCCTGGAGTGTTATAGGAAGAGGGAGGTGGTTGATAGAGGTAGAGTGTGTGTGGCGGGTCATAGGAAGCGGGAGGTGGTTGATAGAGGTAGAGTGTGTCTGGATGGTTATAGGAAGAGGGAGGTAGTTTGATAGAGGTAGAGTGTGTGGAGGGTTACAGGAAGAGGAGGTTGTTTTGTAGAGGGATAGTGTGTGTGGAGGGTTATTGGAAGAGGGACCTGTATGGTTGAGTTAGTGTGTGTCTGGAGGGTTATAGGGAGAGGGAGGTGGTTGATAGAGGTAGAGTGTGTGTGGAGTGTTATAGGAAGAGGGAGGTAGTTTGATAGAGGAAGAGTGTGTGTGGAGGGTCATAGGAAGAGGAGGTGGTTTGATAGAGGCAGAGTGTGTGTGGAGGGTTATCGGAAGAGGGAAGTGGTCTGGTAGAGATAGAGTTTGTCTGGTGGGTTACAGGAAGAGGGAGGTGGTTTGATAGAAATAGAGTGTGTGGAGGGTTATAGGACGAGGAGGTGGTTTGATAGAGGTAGAGTGTGTGTGGAGGGTTATAGGATGAGGAGGTGGTTTGATAGAGGTAGATTGTGTGTGGAGGGTTATAGGAAGAGAGAGTCGCTTTGGTAGAGGTAGAGTGTGTGTGGAGGGTTATAGGAAGAGGATGTGGTTTTATAGAGTTAGATTGTGTGTGGAGGGTTATAGGAAGAGGGATGTGGTGTGGTAGAGGTAGAGTGTGTGTGGAGGGTTTTACGAAGACTAGGTGGATTGATAGAGGTAGAGTGTTTGTGGAGGGTTAGCAGAAGAGGGAGGTGGTTTGATAGAGGTAGAGTGTTTGTGGAGGGTGAAAGGATGAGGAGGTGGTTTGATAGAGGTAGATTGTGTGTGGAGGGTTATAGGAAGAGAGAGTTGCTTTGGTAGAGGTAGAGTGTGTGTGGAGGGTTATAGGACGAGGAGGTAGTTTGATAGAGTTAGAGTGTGTGTGGAGTGTTATTGGAAGAGGGAGGTGGTTGATAGAGGTAGAGTGTGAGTGGAGGGTTATAGGAAGAGGAGGTGGTTTGGTAGAGGTAGAGTTTGTGTTGAAGGTTATCGGAAGAGGGAGGTCGTTTGGTAGAAGTAGAGTGTGTGTGGAGGGTTATAGGAAGAGGAGGTGGTTTGATAGAGGTAGATTGTGTGTGGAGGGTTATAGGAAGAGGAGGTGGTTTGATAGAGGTAGATTGTGTGTGGAGGGTTATAGGAAGAGGGAGGTGGTGTTGTAGAGAAAGTGTGTGTCTGGAGGGTTATAGGAAGAGGGAAGTAGTTTGATAGTAGTAGTGTGTGTGTGGAGGGTTAGAGGAAGAGGGAGTTGGTTTGATACAGGTAGAGTGTTGGTGGAGGGTTATAAGAAGAAAGAGGTGGTTTGGTAGAGATAAAGTGTGTCTGGAGGGTTATAGGAAGAGGGAGTTGGTTTGATAGAGGTAGAGTGTGTGTGGAGGGCTATAGGAAGAGGGAGGTGGCTTGATAGAGATAGAGTGTGTGTGGAGGGTTATAGAAAGAGGGAGGAATTTTGATAGAGGTAGAGTGTGTGTGGACGGTTATAGGCAGAGGGAGATGGTTGATAGCGGTAGAGTGTGTGTGGAGGGTTATAGGAAGAGGGAGGTGGTTGATAGAACTGGAGTGTGTTTGGAGGGTTATAGGAGGAGGTGGTTGTTTGGTAGAGGTAGAGTGTGCATGGAGGGTTATAGGAAGAGGGAGGTGGTTTGGTAGAGGTAGGGTGTGTGTGGAGGGTTATAGGAAGAGGGAGGTTGTTTGATAGAGGTAGATTGTGTGTGGAGGTTTATAGGAGGAGGGTGGTGGTCTGGTAGAGAAAGTGTGTCTGGAGGGTTATAGGAAGAGGGAGGTACTTTGATAGAGGAAGAGTGTGTGTGGAGCTTTATAGGAAGAGGATGTGGTTTGATAGAGGTAGAGTGTGTGTGGAGGGTCATAGGAAGCGGGAGGTGGTTGATAAAGGTAGAGTGTGAGTGGAGGGTTATAGGAAGAGGGAGGTGGTTTTGATAGAGGTAGAGTCTGTGTGGAGGGTTATAGGAAGAGGGAGGTAGTTTGATAGAGGTAGAGTGTGTCTGGAGGGTTATAGGAAGAGGAGGTGGTTTGGTAGAAGTAGAGTGTGTGTGGAGGGTTATTGGAAGAGGGAGGTGGTTTGGTTGAGGTAGTGTGTGTGTGGAGGGTTATAGGAAGAGGGAGTTGGTTTGATAGAGGTAGAGTGTTGGTGGAGGGTTATAAGAAGAAAGAGGTGGTTTGGTAGAGATAGAGTGTGTCTGGAGGGTTATAGGAAGATGGAGTTGGTTTGGTAGAGGTAGGGTGTGTGTGGAGGTTTATACGAAGAGGAGGTGCTTTGATAGAGGTAGAGTGTGTGTGGAATGTTATAGGAAGAGGGAGGTGGTCGGGTAGAGATAGTGTGTCTGGAGGGTTATAGGAAGAGGGAGGTACTTTGATAGAGGAAGAGTGTATGTGGAAGTTTATAGGAAGAGGAGGTGGTTTGATAGAGGTAGAGTGTGTGTGGAGGGTCATAGGAAGCCGGAGTTAGTTGATAGAGGTAGAGTGTGTGTGTGGAGGGTTATAGGAAGAGGGAGTTGGTCTGGGAGAGATAGAGTGTGTCTGGAGGGTTATAGGAAGAGGGAGGTGGTTTGGTTGAGGTAGTGTGTGTGTGGAGGGTTATAGGAAAAGGGAGTTGGTTTGATACTGGTAGAGTGTTGGTGGAGGGTTATAGGAAGAGGGAGGTGGTTTGATAGAGGTAGAGTGTGTCTGGAGTGTTATAGGAAGATGGAGTTGTTTTGATAGAGGTAGAGTGTGTGTGGAGGTTTATAGGAAGAGGAGGTGCTTTGATAGAGGTAGAGTGTGTGTGGATGGTTATAGGAAGAGGGAGGTGGTTTGGTAGAGGTAGAGTGTGTGTGGAGGGTTATAGGAAGTGTAGGTGGTTTGGTAGAGGTAGAGTGTGAGTGGAGGGTTATTGGAAGAGGGAGGTGTTTTGATAGAGGTAGAGTGTGTGTGGAGTGTCATAGGAAGAGGGATGTGGTGTGGTCGAGGTAGAGTGGTTCTGGAGGGTTATAGTAACAGGGATGTTGTTTGGTAGAGGTCGTGTGTGTGTGGAGGGTTATAGGAAGAGGAAAATGTTTTGAAAGAGGTAGAGTGTGTGTGGAGGGTTTTAAGAAGAGGGAGGTGGTTTGATAGAGGTAGAGTTTGTGTGGAGTGTTATAGGAAGAGGGAGGTGTTTTGATAGAGGTAGAGTGTGTGTGGAGGGTTATAAGAAGAGGGAGGTGGTTTGGTAGAGATAGAGTGTGTCTGGAGGGTTATAGGAAGAGGGAGGTGGTTTGGTAGAGATAGAGTGTGCCTGGAGTGTTATAGGAAGAGGGAGGTGGTTGATAGAGGTAGAGTGTGTGTGGCGGGTCATAGGAAGCGGGAGGTGGTTGATAGAGGTAGAGTGTGTGTGGAGGGTTATAAGAAGAGGGAGATGGTTTGGTAGAGATAGAGTGTGTCTGGAGGGTTATAGGAAGAGGGAGGTGGTTTGGTAGAGATAGAGTGTGTCTGGATGGTTATAGGAAGAGGGAGGTAGTTTGATAGAGGTAGAGTGTGTGGAGGGTTACAGGAAGAGGAGGTTGTTTTGTAGAGGGAGAGTGTGTGTGGAGGGTTATTGGAAGAGGGACCTGTATGGTTGAGTTAGTGTGTGTCTGGAGGGTTATAGGGAGAGGGAGGTGGTTGATAGAGGTAGAGTGTGGGTGGAGGGTTATAGGAAGAGGGAGGTAGTTTGATAGAGGAAGAGTGTGTGTGGAGGGTCATAGGAAGAGGAGGTGGTTTAATAGAGGCAGAGTGTGTGTGGAGGGTTATCGGAAGAGGGAAGTGGTCTGGTAGAGATAGAGTTTGTCTGGTGGGTTACAGGAAGAGGGAGGTGGTTTGATAGAAATAGAGTGTGTGGAGGGTTATAGGACGAGGAGGTGGTTTGATAGAGGTAGAGTGTGTGTGGAGGGTTATAGGATGAGGAGGTGGTTTGATAGAGGTAGATTGTGTGTGGAGGGTTATAGGAAGAGAGAGTTGCTTTGGTAGAGGTAGAGTGTGTGTGGAGGGTTATAGGAAGAGGATGTGGTTTTATAGAGTTAGATTGTGTGTGGAGGGTTATAGGAAGAGGGATGTTGTGTGGTAGAGGTAGAGTGTGTGTGGAGGGTTTTGCGAAGACTAGGTGGTTTGATAGAGGTAGAGTGTTTGTGGAGGGTTAGCAGAAGAGGGAGGTGGTTTGATAGAGGTAGAGTGTTTGTGGAGGGTTATAGGAAGAGGGAGGAGGTTGATAGAGGTACAGTGTGTGTGGAGGGTTATAGGAAGAGGGAGGTGGTCTGGTAGAGATAGAGTGTGTCTGGAGGGTTATAGGAAGAGGGAGGTGGTTTGATATAGGTAGAGTATGTGTGGAGGGTTATAGGAAGAGGAGGTGGTTTGATAGAGGTAGATTGTGTGTGGAGGGTTATAGGAAGAGGGAGGTGGTGTTGTAGAGAAAGTGTGTGTCTGGAGGGTTATAGGAAGAGGGAAGTAGTTTGATAGTAGTAGAGTGTGTGTGGAGGGTTAGAGGAAGAGGGAGGTAGTTTGGTTGAGGTAGTGTGTGTGTGGAGAGTTATAGGAAGAGGGAGTTGGTTTGATACAGGTAGAGTGTTGGTGGAGGGTTATAAGAAGAAAGAGGTGGTTTGGTAGAGATAAAGTGTGTCTGGAGGGTTATAGGAAGAGGGAGTTGGTTTGATAGAGGTAGAGTGTGTGTGGAGGGCTATAGGAAGAGGGAGGTGGCTTGATAGAGATAGAGTGTGTGTGGAGGGTTATAGAAAGAGGGAGGAATTTTGATAGAGGTAGAGTGTGTGTGGACGGTTATAGGCAGAGGGAGATGGTTGATAGCGGTAGAGTGTGTGTGGAGGGTTATAGGAAGAGGGAGGTGGTTGATCGATCTGGAGTGTGAGTGGAGGGTTATAGGAGGAGGGAGGTACTTTGATAGAGGAACAGTGTGTGTGGAGGTTTATAGGAGGAGGGTGGTGGTCTGGTAGAGAAAGTGTGTCTGGAGGGTTATAGGAAGAGGGAGGTACTTTGATAGAGGAAGAGTGTGTGTGGAGGTTTATAGGAAGAGGATGTGGTTTGATAGAGGTAGAGTGTGTGTGGAGGGTCATAGGAAGCGGGAGGTGGTTGATAAAGGTAGAGTGTGAGTGGAGGGTTATAGGAAGAGGGAGGTGGTTTTGATAGAGGTAGAGTCTGTGTGGAGGGTTATAGGAAGAGGGAGGTAGTTTGATAGAGGTAGAGTGTGTCTGGAGGGTTATAGGAAGAGGAGGTGGTTTGGTAGAAGTAGAGTGTGTGTGGAGGGTTATTGGAAGAGGGAGGTGGTTTGGTTGAGGTAGTGTGTGTGTGGAGGGTTATAGGAAGAGGGAGTTGGTTTGATAGAGGTAGAGTGTTGGTGGAGGGTTATAAGAAGAAAGAGGTGGTTTGGTAGAGATAGAGTGTGTCTGGAGGGTTATAGGAAGATGGAGTTGGTTTGGTAGAGGTAGGGTGTGTGTGGAGGTTTATAGGAAGAGGAGGTGCTTTGATAGAGGTAGAGTGTGTGTGGATGGTTATAGGAAGAGGGAGGTGGTTTGGTTAAGGTAGTGTGTGTGTGGAGGGTTATAGGAAGAGGGAGTTGGTTTGATACTGGTAGAGTGTTGGTGGAGGGTTATAGGAAGAGGGAGGTGGTTTGATAGAGGTAGAGTGTGTCTGGAGTGTTACAGGAAGATGGAGTTGTTTTGATAGAGGTAGAGTGTGTGTGGAGGTTTATAGGAAGAGGAGGTGCTTTGATAGAGGTAGAGTGTGTGTGGATGGTTATAGGAAGAGGGAGGTGGTTTGGTAGAGGTAGAGTGTGTGTGGAGGGTTATAGGAAGTGGAGGTGGTTTGGTAGAGGTAGAGTGTGAGTGGAGGGTTATTGGAAGAGGGAGGTGTTTTGATAGAGGTAGAGTGTGTGTGGAGTGTCATAGGAAGAGGGATGTGGTGTGGTCGAGGTAGAGTAGTTCTGGAGGGTTATAGTAACAGGGAGGTTGTTTGGTAGAGGTCGTGTGTGTGTGGAGGGTTATAGGAAGAGGAAAATGTTTTGAAAGAGGTAGAGTGTGTGTGGAGGGTTTTAAGAAGAGGGAGGTGGTTTTATAGAGGTAGAGTTTGTGTGGAGTGTTATAGGAAGAGGGAGGTGTTTTGATAGAGGTAGAGTGTGTGTGGAGGGTTATAAGAAGAGGGAGGTGGTTTGGTAGAGATAGAGTGTGTCTGGAGGGTTATAGGAAGAGGGAGGTGGTTTGGTAGAGATAGAGTGTGCCTGGAGTGTTATAGGAAGAGGGAGGTGGTTGATAGAGGTAGAGTGTGTGTGGCGGGTCATAGGAAGCGGGAGGTGGTTGATAGAGGTAGAATGTGAGTGGAGTGTTATAGGAAGAGGGAGGTGGTCTGGGAGAGATAGAGTGTGTCTGGATGGTTATAGGAAGAGGGAGGTAGTTTGATAGAGGTAGAGTGTGTGGAGGGTTACAGGAAGAGGAGGTTGTTTTGTAGAGGGAGAGTGTGTGTGGAGGGTTATTGGAAGAGGGACCTGTATGGTTGAGTTAGTGTGTGTCTGGAGGGTTATAGGGAGAGGGAGGTGGTTGATAGAGGTAGAGTGTGTGTGGAGGGTTATAGGAAGAGGGAGGTAGTTTGATAGAGGAAGAGTGTGTGTGGAGGGTCATAGGAAGAGGAGGTGGTTTGATAGAGGCAGAGTGTGTGTGGAGGGTTATCGGAAGAGGGAAGTGGTCTGGTAGAGATAGAGTTTGTCTGGTGGGTTACAGGAAGAGGGAGGTGGTTTGATAGAAATAGAGTGTGTGGAGGGTTATAGGACGAGGAGGTGGTTTGATAGAGGTAGAGTGTGTGTGGAGGGTTATGGGATGAGGAGGTGGTTTGATAGAGGTAGATTGTGTGTGGAGGGTTATAGGAAGAGAGAGTTGCTTTGGTAGAGGTAGAGTGTGTGTGGAGGGTTATAGGAAGAGGGAGGAGGTTGATAGAGGTACAGTGTGTGTGGAGGGTTATAGGAAGAGGGAGGTGGTCTGGTAGAGATAGAGTGTGTCTGGAGGGTTATAGGAAGAGGGAGGTGGTTTGATATAGGTAGAGTATGTGTGGAGGGTTATAGGAAGAGGAGGTGGTTTGATAGAGGTAGATTGTGTGTGGAGGGTTATAGGAAGAGGGAGGTGGTGTTGTAGAGAAAGTGTGTGTCTGGAGGGTTATAGGAAGAGGGAAGTAGTTTGATAGTAGTAGAGTGTGTGTGGAGGGTTAGAGGAAGAGGGAGGTAGTTTGGTTGAGGTAGTGTGTGTGTGGAGAGTTATAGGAAGAGGGAGTTGGTTTGATACAGGTAGAGTGTTGGTGGAGGGTTATAAGAAGAAAGAGGTGGTTTGGTAGAGATAAAGTGTGTCTGGAGGGTTATAGGAAGAGGGAGTTGGTTTGATAGAGGTAGAGTGTGTGTGGAGGGCTATAGGAAGAGGGAGGTGGCTTGATAGAGATAGAGTGTGTGTGGAGGGTTATAGAAAGAGGGAGGAATTTTGATAGAGGTAGAGTGTGTGTGGACGGTTATAGGCAGAGGGAGATGGTTGATAGCGGTAGAGTGTGTGTGGAGGGTTATAGGAAGAGGGAGGTGGTTGATCGAACTGGAGTGTGAGTGGAGGGTTATAGGAGGAGGGAGGTACTTTGATAGAGGAACAGTGTGTGTGGAGGTTTATAGGAGGAGGGTGGTGGTCTGGTAGAGAAAGTGTGTCTGGAGGGTTATAGGAAGAGGGAGGTACTTTGATAGAGGAAGAGTGTGTGTGGAGGTTTATAGGAAGAGGATGTGGTTTGATAGAGGTAGAGTGTGTGTGGAGGGTCATAGGAAGCGGGAGGTGGTTGATAAAGGTAGAGTGTGAGTGGAGGGTTATAGGAAGAGGGAGGTGGTTTTGATAGAGGTAGAGTCTGTGTGGAGGGTTATAGGAAGAGGGAGGTAGTTTGATAGAGGTAGAGTGTGTCTGGAGGGTTATAGGAAGAGGAGGTGGTTTGGTAGAAGTAGAGTGTGTGTGGAGGGTTATTGGAAGAGGGAGGTGGTTTGGTTGAGGTAGTGTGTGTGTGGAGGGTTATAGGAAGAGGGAGTTGGTTTGATAGAGGTAGAGTGTTGGTGGAGGGTTATAAGAAGAAAGAGGTGGTTTGGTAGAGATAGAGTGTGTCTGGAGGGTTATAGGAAGATGGAGTTGGTTTGGTAGAGGTAGGGTGTGTGTGGAGGTTTATAGGAAGAGGAGGTGCTTTGATAGAGGTAGAGTGTGTGTGGATGGTTATAGGAAGAGGGAGGTGGTTTGGTTAAGGTAGTGTGTGTGTGGAGGGTTATAGGAAGAGGGAGTTGGTTTGATACTGGTAGAGTGTTGGTGGAGGGTTATAGGAAGAGGGAGGTGGTTTGATAGAGGTAGAGTGTGTCTGGAGTGTTACAGGAAGATGGAGTTGTTTTGATAGAGGTAGAGTGTGTGTGGAGGTTTATAGGAAGAGGAGGTGCTTTGATAGAGGTAGAGTGTGTGTGGATGGTTATAGGAAGAGGGAGGTGGTTTGGTAGAGGTAGAGTGTGTGTGGAGGGTTATAGGAAGTGGAGGTGGTTTGGTAGAGGTAGAGTGTGAGTGGAGGGTTATTGGAAGAGGGAGGTGTTTTGATAGAGGTAGAGTGTGTGTGGAGTGTCATAGGAAGAGGGATGTGGTGTGGTCGAGGTAGAGTGGTTCTGGAGGGTTATAGTAACAGGGAGGTTGTTTGGTAGAGGTCGTGTGTGTGTGGAGGGTTATAGGAAGAGGAAAATGTTTTGAAAGAGGTAGAGTGTGTGTGGAGGGTTTTAAGAAGAGGGAGGTGGTTTTATAGAGGTAGAGTTTGTGTGGAGTGTTATAGGAAGAGGGAGGTGTTTTGATAGAGGTAGAGTGTGTGTGGAGGGTTATAAGAAGAGGGAGGTGGTTTGGTAGAGATAGAGTGTGTCTGGAGGGTTATAGGAAGAGGGAGGTGGTTTGGTAGAGATAGAGTGTGCCTGGAGTGTTATAGGAAGAGGGAGGTGGTTGATAGAGGTAGAGTGTGTGTGGCGGGTCATAGGAAGCGGGAGGTGGTTGATAGAGGTAGAGTGTGAGTGGAGTGTTATAGGAAGAGGGAGGTGGTCTGGGAGAGATAGAGTGTGTCTGGATGGTTATAGGAAGAGGGAGGTAGTTTGATAGAGGTAGAGTGTGTGGAGGGTTACAGGAAGAGGAGGTTGTTTTGTAGAGGGAGAGTGTGTGTGGAGGGTTATTGGAAGAGGGACCTGTATGGTTGAGTTAGTGTGTGTCTGGAGGGTTATAGGGAGAGGGAGGTGGTTGATAGAGGTAGAGTGTGTGTGGAGGGTTATAGGAAGAGGGAGGTAGTTTGATAGAGGAAGAGTGTGTGTGGAGGGTCATAGGAAGAGGAGGTGGTTTGATAGAGGCAGAGTGTGTGTGGAGGGTTATCGGAAGAGGGAAGTGGTCTGGTAGAGATAGAGTTTGTCTGGTGGGTTACAGGAAGAGGGAGGTGGTTTGATAGAAATAGAGTGTGTGGAGGGTTATAGGACGAGGAGGTGGTTTGATAGAGGTAGAGTGTGTGTGGAGGGTTATGGGATGAGGAGGTGGTTTGATAGAGGTAGATTGTGTGTGGAGGGTTATAGGAAGAGAGAGTTGCTTTGGTAGAGGTAGAGTGTGTGTGGAGGGTTATAGGAAGAGGATGTGGTTTTATAGAGTTAGATTGTGTGTGGAGGGTTATAGGAAGAGGGATGTGGTGTGGTAGAGGTAGAGTGTGTGTGGAGGGTTTTACGAAGACTAGGTGGTTTGATAGAGGTAGAGTGTTTGTGGAGGGTTAGCAGAAGAGGGAGGTGGTTTGATAGAGGTGGAGTGTTTGTGGAGGGTTATAGGAAGAGGGAGGAGGTTGATAGAGGTACAGTGTGTGTGGAGGGTTATAGGAAGAGGGAGGTGGTCTGGTAGAGATAGAGTGTGTCTGGAGGGTTATAGGAAGAGGGAGGTGGTTTGATATAGGTAGAGTGTGTGTGGAGGGTTATAGGACGAGGAGGTAGTTTGATAGAGTTAGAGTGTGTGTGGAGTGTTATTGGAAGAGGGAGGTGGTTGATAGAGGTAGAGTGTGAGTGGAGGGTTATAGGAAGAGGAGGTGGTTTGGTAGAGGTAGAGTTTGTGTTGAAGGTTATCGGAAGAGGGAGGTCGTTTGGTAGAAGTAGAGTGTGTGTGGAGGGTTATAGGAAGAGGAGGTGGTTTGATAGAGGTAGATTGTGTGTGGAGGGTTATAGGAAGAGGAGGTGGTTTGATAGAGGTAGATTGTGTGTGGAGGGTTATAGGAAGAGGGAGGTGGTGTTGTAGAGAAAGTGTGTGTCTGGAGGGTTATAGGAAGAGGGAAGTAGTTTGATAGTAGTAGAGTGTGTGTGGAGGGTTAGAGGAAGAGGGAGGTGGTTTGGTTGAGGTAGTGTGTGTGTGGAGAGTTATAGGAAGAGGGAGTTGGTTTGATACAGGTAGAGTGTTGGTGGAGGGTTATAAGAAGAAAGAGGTGGTTTGGTAGAGATAAAGTGTGTCTGGAGGGTTATAGGAAGAGGGAGTTGGTTTGATAGAGGTAGAGTGTGTGTGGAGGGCTATAGGAAGAGGGAGGTGGCTTGATAGAGATAGAGTGTGTGTGGAGGGTTATAGAAAGAGGGAGGAATTTTGATAGAGGTAGAGTGTGTGTGGACGGTTATAGGCAGACGGAGATGGTTGTTAGCGGTAGAGTGTGTGTGGACGGTTATAGGAAGAGGGAGGTGGCTGATAGAACTGGAGTGTGAGTGGAGGGTTATAGGAGGAGGTGGTTGTTTGGTAGAGGTAGGATGTGTGTCTGGAGGATTATAGGAAGAGGGAGGTACTTTGATAGAGGAAGAGTGTGTGTGGAGGTTTATAGGAAGAGGATGTGGTTTGATAGAGGTAGAGTGTGTGTGGAGGGTCATAGGAAGCGGGAAGTGGTTGATAAAGGTAGAGTGTGAGTGGAGGGTTATAGGAAGAGGGAGGTAGTTTGATAGAGGTAGAGTGTGTCTGGAGGGTTATAGGAAGAGGAGGTGGTTTGGTAGAAGTAGAGTGTGTGTGGAGGGTTATTGGAAGAGGGAGGTGGTTTGGTTGAGGTAGTGTGTGTGTGGAGGGTTATAGGAAGAGGGAGTTGGTTTGATAGAGGTAGAGTGTTGGTGGAGGGTTATAAGAAGAAAGAGGTGGTTTGCTAGAGATAGAGTGTGTCTGGAGGGTTATAGGAAGATGGAGTTGGTTTGGTAGAGGTAGGGTGTGTGTGGAGGTTTATAGGAAGAGGAGGTGCTTTGATAGAGGTAGAGTGTGTGTGGAGTGTTATAGGAAGAGGGAGGTGGTCTGGTAGAGAAAGTGTGTCTGGAGGGTTATAGGAAGAGGGAGGTACTTTGATAGAGGAAGAGTGTATGTGGAAGTTTATAGGAAGAGGAGGTGGTTTGATAGAGGTAGAGTGTGTGTGGAGGGTCATAGGAAGCCGGAGTTGGTTGATAGAGGTAGAGTGTGTGTGTGGAGGGTTATAGGAAGAGGGAGTTGGTCTGGGAGAGATAGAGTGTGTCTGGAGGGTTATAGGAAGAGGGAGGTGGTTTGGTTGAGGTAGTGTGTGTGTGGAGGGTTATAGGAAGAGGGAGTTGGTTTGATACTGGTAGAGTGTTGGTGGAGGGTTATAGGAAGA
The DNA here is from genome assembly GCF_030028105.1 of Mobula birostris. Taxonomy (NCBI): domain Eukaryota; kingdom Metazoa; phylum Chordata; class Chondrichthyes; order Myliobatiformes; family Myliobatidae; genus Mobula; species Mobula birostris. Next base: position 42,035,228 of record NC_092380.1, on the reverse strand, counting down.
GGGAGGTGGTTTGATAGAGGTAGAGTGTGTCTGGAGTGTTATAGGAAGATGGAGTTGTTTTGATAGAGGTAGAGTGTGTGTGGAGGTTTATAGGAGGAGGGTGGTGGTCTGGTAGAGAAAGTGTGTCTGGAGGGTTATAGGAAGAGGGAGGTACTTTGATAGAGGAAGAGTGTGTGTGGAGGTTTATAGGAAGAGGATGTGGTTTGATAGAGGTAGAGTGTGTGTGGAGGGTCATAGGAAGCGGGAAGTGGTTGATAAAGGTAGAGTGTGAGTGGAGGGTTATAGGAAGAGGGAGGTAGTTTGATAGAGGTAGAGTGTGTCTGGAGGGTTATAGGAAGAGGAGGTGGTTTGGTAGAAGTAGAGTGTGTGTGGAGGGTTATTGGAAGAGGGAGGTGGTTTGGTTGAGGTAGTGTGTGTGTGGAGGGTTATAGGAAGAGGGAGTTGGTTTGATAGAGGTAGAGTGTTGGTGGAGGGTTATAAGAAGAAAGAGGTGGTTTGCTAGAGATAGAGTGTGTCTGGAGGGTTATAGGAAGATGGAGTTGGTTTGGTAGAGGTAGGGTGTGTGTGGAGGTTTATAGGAAGAGGAGGTGCTTTGATAGAGGTAGAGTGTGTGTGGAGTGTTATAGGAAGAGGGAGGTGGTCTGGTAGAGAAAGTGTGTCTGGAGGGTTATAGGAAGAGGGAGGTACTTTGATAGAGGAAGAGTGTATGTGGAAGTTTATAGGAAGAGGAGGTGGTTTGATAGAGGTAGAGTGTGTGTGGAGGGTCATAGGAAGCCGGAGTTGGTTGATAGAGGTAGAGTGTGTGTGTGGAGGGTTATAGGAAGAGGGAGTTGGTCTGGGAGAGATAGAGTGTGTCTGGAGGGTTATAGGAAGAGGGAGGTGGTTTGGTTGAGGTAGTGTGTGTGTGGAGGGTTATAGGAAGAGGGAGTTGGTTTGATACTGGTAGAGTGTTGGTGGAGGGTTATAGGAAGAGGGAGGTGGTTTGATAGAGGTAGAGTGTGTCTGGAGTGTTATAGGAAGATGGAGTTGTTTTGATAGAGGTAGAGTGTGTGTGGAGGTTTATAGGAGGAGGGTGGTGGTCTGGTAGAGAAAGTGTGTCTGGAGGGTTATAGGAAGAGGGAGGTACTTTGATAGAGGAAGAGTGTGTGTGGAGGTTTATAGGAAGAGGATGTGGTTTGATAGAGGTAGAGTGTGTGTGGAGGGTCATAGGAAGCGGGAAGTGGTTGATAAAGGTAGAGTGTGAGTGGAGGGTTATAGGAAGAGGGAGGTAGTTTGATAGAGGTAGAGTGTGTCTGGAGGGTTATAGGAAGAGGAGGTGGTTTGGTAGAAGTAGAGTGTGTGTGGAGGGTTATTGGAAGAGGGAGGTGGTTTGGTTGAGGTAGTGTGTGTGTGGAGGGTTATAGGAAGAGGGAGTTGGTTTGATAGAGGTAGAGTGTTGGTGGAGGGTTATAAGAAGAAAGAGGTGGTTTGCTAGAGATAGAGTGTGTCTGGAGGGTTATAGGAAGATGGAGTTGGTTTGGTAGAGGTAGGGTGTGTGTGGAGGTTTATAGGAAGAGGAGGTGCTTTGATAGAGGTAGAGTGTGTGTGGAGTGTTATAGGAAGAGGGAGGTGGTCTGGTAGAGAAAGTGTGTCTGGAGGGTTATAGGAAGAGGGAGGTACTTTGATAGAGGAAGAGTGTATGTGGAAGTTTATAGGAAGAGGAGGTGGTTTGATAGAGGTAGAGTGTGTGTGGAGGGTCATAGGAAGCCGGAGTTGGTTGATAGAGGTAGAGTGTGTGTGTGGAGGGTTATAGGAAGAGGGAGTTGGTCTGGGAGAGATAGAGTGTGTCTGGAGGGTTATAGGAAGAGGGAGGTGGTTTGGTTGAGGTAGTGTGTGTGTGGAGGGTTATAGGAAGAGGGAGTTGGTTTGATACTGGTAGAGTGTTGGTGGAGGGTTATAGGAAGAGGGAGGTGGTTTGATAGAGGTAGAGTGTGTCTGGAGTGTTATAGGAAGATGGAGTTGTTTTGATAGAGGTAGAGTGTGTGTGGAGGTTTATAGGAAGAGGAGGTGCTTTGATAGAGGTAGAGTGTGTGTGGATGGTTATAGGAAGAGGGAGGTGGTTTGGTAGAGGTAGAGTGTGTGTGGAGGGTTATAGGAAGAGGGAGGTGGTTTGGTAGAGGTAGAGTGTGTGTGGAGTGTTTTAGGAACAGGAGGTGGTTTGGTAGAGGTCGAGTGTGATTGGATGGTTATAGGAAGAGGAGGTGGTTTCGTAGAGGTAGAGTTTGTGCGGAGGGTTATAGGAACAGCAGGTGGTTTGATAGAGGTAGAGTGTGTGTGGAGGGTTATAGGAAGTGGAGGTGGTTTGATAGAGGTAGAGTGTGTGTGGAGGTTTATAGGAAGAGGGAGGTGGTGTGGTCGAGGTAGAGTGGTTCTGGAGGGTTATAGTAAAAGGGAGGTGGTTTGATATAGGTAGAGTGTGTGTGAAGGGTTATAGGAACAGGAGGTGGTTTGGTAGCGGTAGATTGTGTGTGGAGGGTTATAGGAAGACGGAGGTAGTTTGGTAGAGGTAGAGTATGTGTGTAGGGTTGTAGGAAGAGGGAAGTGTTTTGATAGAGGTAGTGTGTGTGTGGAGGCTTATAAGAAGAGGGAGGTGGTTTGGTAGGGATAGAGTGTGTCTGGAGGGTTATCGAAAGAGGGAGGTAGTTTGATAGAGGTAGAGTGTGTGTGGAGGCTTATAGGAAGAAGGAGGTGGTTTTGTAGAGATAGAGTGTGCCTGGATGTTATAGGAAGAGGGAGGTGGAATGATAGAGGTAGAGTGTGTGTGGAGGGTTATAGGAAGAGGGAGGTGGTTTGGTAGCGGTAGATTGTGTGTGGAGGGTTGTAGGAAGAGGGAGGTGGTTTGATAGAGGTAGAGTGTGTGTGGAGGGTTATAGGAAGAGGGAGGTAGTTTGATAGAGGTAGAGTGTGTGTGGAGGGTTATAGGATGAGGGTGGTGGTTGATAGAGGTAGATTGTGTGTGGAGTGTTATAGGAAGAGGGAGGTGGTCTGGTAGAGAAAGTGTGTCTGGAGGTTTATAGGAAGAGGGAGGTACTTTGATAGAGGAAGAGTGTGTGTGGAGGTTTATAGGAACAGGAGGTGGTTTGATAGAGGTAGAGTGTGTGTGGAGGGTCATAGGAAGCCGGAGTTGGTTGATAGAGGTAGAGTGTGTGTGTGGAGGGTTATAGGAAGAGGGAGTTGGTCTGGGAGAGATAGAGTGTGTCTGGAGGGTTATAGGAAGAGGGAGGTGGTTTGGTTGAGGTAGTGTGTGTGTGGAGGGTTATAGGAAGAGGGAGTTGGTTTGATACTGGTAGAGTGTTGGTGGAGGGTTATAGGAAGAGGGAGGTGGTTTGATAGAGGTAGAGTGTGTCTGGAGTGTTATAGGAAGATGGAGTTGTTTTGATAGAGGTAGAGTGTGTGTGGAGGTTTATAGGAAGAGGAGGTGCTTTGATAGAGGTAGAGTGTGTGTGGATGGTTATAGGAAGAGGGAGGTGGTTTGGTAGAGGTAGAGTGTGTGTGGAGGGTTATAGGAAGAGGGAGGTGGTTTGGTAGAGGTCGAGTGTGTGTGGTGTGTTTTAGGAACAGGAGGTGGTTTGGTAGAGGTCGAGTGTGATTGGATGGTTATAGGAAGAGGAGGTGGTTTCGTGGAGGTAGAGTTTGTGCGGAGGGTTATAGGAACAGCAGGTGGTTTGATAGAGGTAGAGTGTGTGTGGAGGGTTATAGGAAGTGGAGGTGGTTTGATAGAGGTAGAGTGTGTGTGGAGGTTTATAGGAAGAGGGAGGTGGTGTGGTCGAGGTAGAGTGGTTCTGGAGGGTTATAGTAAAAGGGAGGTGGTTTGATATAGGTAGAGTGTGTGTGAAGGGTTATAGGAACAGGAGGTGGTTTGGTAGCGGTAGATTGTGTGTGGAGGTTTATAGGAAGACGGAGGTAGTTTGGTAGAGGTAGAGTATGTGTGGAGGGTTGTAGGAAGAGGGAAGTGTTTTGATAGAGGTAGTGTGTGTGTGGAGGCTTATAAGAAGAGGGAGGTGGTTTGGTAGAGATAGAGTGTGTCTGGAGGGTTATCGAAAGAGGGAGGTAGTTTGATAGAGGTAGAGTGTGTGTGGAGGCTTATAGGAAGAAGGAGGTGGTTTTGTAGAGATAGAGTGTGCTTGGATGTTATAGGAAGAGGGAGGTGGAATGATAGAGGTAGAGTGTGTGTGGAGGGTTATAGGAAGAGGGAGGTGGTTTGGTAGCGGTAGATTGTGTGTGGAGGGTTATAGGAAGAGGGAGGTGGTTTGATAGAGGTAGAGTGTGTGTGGAGGGTTATAGGAAGAGGGAGGTAGTTTGATAGATGTAGAGTGTGTGTGGAGGGTTATAGGATGAGGGTGGTGGTTGATAGAGGTAGATTGTGTGTGGAGTGTTATAGGAAGAGGGAGGTGGTCTGGTAGAGAAAGTGTGTCTGGAGGTTTATAGGAAGAGGGAGGTTACTTTGATAGAGGAAGAGTGTGTGTGGAGGTTTATAGGAACAGGAGGTGGTTTGATAGAGGTAGAGTGTGTGTGGAGGGTCATAGGAAGCGGGAGGTGGTTGATAGAGGTAGAGTGTGAGTGGAGTGTTATAGTAAGAGGGAGGTGGTCTGGGAGAGATAGAGTGTGTCTGGAGGGTTATAGGAAGAGGGAGGTAGTTTGATAGAGGTAGAGTGTGTGTGGAGGTTTATAGGAAGAGGAGGTGGTTTGATAGAGGTAGAGTGTGTGGGAGGGTTATAGGAAGAGGGAGGTGGTGTGGTCGATGTAGAGTGGTTCTGGAGGGTTATAGTAAAAGGGAGGTGGTTTGATATAGGTAGAGTGTGTGTGAAGGGTTATAGGAACAGGAGGTTGTTTGGTAGAGGTCGTGTGTGTGTGGAGGGTTATAGGAAGAGGGAGGTGGTTTGGTAGCGGTAGATTGTGTGTGGAGCGTTATCGGAAGACGGAGGTGGTTTGGTACAGGTAGCGTGTGTGTGGAGGGTTGTAGGAAGAGGGAAGTGTTTTGATAGAGGTAGTGTGTGTGTGGAGGGTTATAAGAAGAGGGAGGTGGTTTGGTAGAGATAGAGTGTGTCTGGAGGGTTATCGGAAGAGGGAGGTTGTTTGATAGAGGTAGAGTGTGTGTGAAGGGTTATAGGAACAGGAGGTTGTTTGGTAGAGGTCGTGTGTGTGTGGAGGGTTATAGGAAGAGGGAGGTGGTTTGATAGAGGTAAAGTGTGTGGGGAGTGTTATAAGAAGAGGGAGGTGGTTTGGTAGAGATAGAGTGTGCCTGGAGGGTTATCGGAAGAGGGAGGTTGTTTGATAGAGGTAGAGTGTGTGTGGAGGCTTATAGGAAGAAGGAGGTGGTTTTGTAAAGATAGAGTGTGCCTGGATGTTATAGAAAGAGGGAGGTGGTTTGATAGAGGTAGAGTGTGTGTGGAGGGTTATAGGAAGAGGGAGGTGGTTTGATAGCGGTAGAGTGTGTGTGGAGGGTTACAGGAAGAGGGAGGTGCTTTGGTAGAGGTAGATTGTGTGTGGAGGGTTATAGGAAGAGGGAGGTGGTTTGGTAGAGGTGGAGTCTATGTGGAGGGTTACAGGAAGAGGGAGGTGGTTTGGTAGAGGTGGAGCGTGTGTGGAGAGTTATAGGAAGAGTAGGTGGTTTGATAGAGGTAGAGTGTTTGTGGAGGGTTATAGGGAGAGGGAGATGGTTTGGTAGGGATAGAGTGTGTCTGGAGGGTTACAGGAAGAGGGAGGTGGTGTGGTAGAGGTAGGGTGTGTATGGAGGGCTATAGGAAGAGGAGGTGGTTGATAGATCACATTTTAAAAAAAAAATTATTTAGAGATACAGTGCTGATAGTACTTCCAGCCCTTCAAGGCACACCACCCAGCAGCCCCCAGTTTAACCCTAGCTTAATCTCAACAGCCAGTTAGCCTACTAACTGCTTGGAGTGTGGGATGAGCTGCCAGAGAAAGCACACTTATTCCAGGGCGAGGTCGTTTGGACTCATTACCTGGAGTGTTGCTTTCATTTCTACTCACCTCATTATAGGAAGCTTTAGGGAGGTTGCAGGGAAGATTTAGCAGGATGTTACCCAGATTAGAATACATGTCTTATGAGGATAAATCAAGTGAGATAGGGCTTTTCTCTTTGGAGAGAAGGAGGGTTAGGGATAGGTTGAGAGTATGTGGTCAGTGGGAAAATCATCCCTCTTGTGCTTCTTGATCTTGTCACTTGAGATTCAGTGCTACTTTGATCTGGCTCACACCTTCATTAACCAGGTCCAACACTTGCCTTTATTGGATCTTCCTCCTCCTTGCACAAGTCAGCAGGTTTGTGGAGGTGTGGCCAGCCTTAGTCTGGGTGTATTTAGGGTTAGTTTGGGTGTGCAGGCCCTTGGACGTTAGGATCAGCTTAAATGATAGGGTTCGGGGTTGTATATGTGAGGCTGGGAGAGATAAGGTTGTGGAGTACAGAGTGGCCAGCTATGCGGGGCTGTGGGTGACAGGGTAGTGGAGCCATTTTGAGCTGGCACATGCCTCTCATTATCCTGGCCCAACACCACTTGGCTTAATTAACCTGGTGTGCACTGGGACACATCATCAGTAATGTAACCTGGGGTCATCAGGAGTCACTAGACACCCTCACCCAGGTGACCCAGCCACGGTTGATCTGCCCGGCTTGTGTTTACCCCATGGACCAAGATAATGAGGGGCATGTAATTTTGAGGGTTATGGTATGTTAGACCTCTTTACTTGGCTTTATTTTGACCATTTGGGGAGTAGAATGTTGTGAGGCCTAGTTCTGAGGCTTTATCTCAATGTAAGGTTCTACTTCCCTACTTTAAATTTACACTGGTCTTTGTTTTGCACTGTTTGCCTGGGATTGCATGGGTTAAATTAACAGTGTTTACTGTAGATTCTGTGTCACTCCACCGTGTCACCTTGAGTTTAATGGTGACTTGTCTTGTATGGCCCCAACCTGGGTTTAACTTGCTGGTTTCCTCTCACCACCTTGGTATCTCCGCTTTTTTACTGGCATTTTGTGGACCATGAGAATGAAAGTGTGTCACTAGGTTGAGATTATGTGGTCAGTGGGAAATTCACCCCTCTTGTGCTTCTTGATCTCATCACTTGAGATTCAGTGCCACACAACCCTGCCACTTTGACCTGGCCCATGCCTTCGTTAACCAGGTCCAAAACTTGCCTTTATTGGGATCTTCCTTCTCCTTACACAAGTCAGCAGGTTTAACTTTAGGATCAGGGCTAGGGTTATGGTGAGCTGCCTCAATAACCATAACACAGTTGCACTCATATGTGGTGAAATGTTTTGAGAGGTTGGTTATGGCCAGAATCAATTCCTGCCTCAGCAAGGACTGGAACCCCTGAAATCGGCCTATCACCATGATAGGTCTGCAGAGGATGCAACCTCACAGGCTCTCCACTCGGCCTTGGATTGCCTGGCTGTAGCAATACTATGTCAGGTTGCTGTTTATTGATTGCAGTTCAGTGTTCAACACCATCTACCCTCAGTACGAATCAAAAAGCTCCAAAACCAGCACCTCTGCACCTCCCTCTGCAACTGGATCCTTGACTTCCTCACTGGGAGACCACAGCGAGTGAGGACCAGAAATAACATCTCCTCCTCATTGACAAACAACACTGGTGCACTTCAAATATAGGTGTTTAGCCTACTGCTCTAGTTCTGTACACCACGACTCTATGGCAAGGCACAACTCAAACGTCATCTGTAAATTTGTCGATGGCATAATTATTGTTGGCAGATTCATATTGGTGACAAGGAAGTGAACAAGAGTGAGACAGTTCAGCTGGTTGAGTGGTGCCATAACGACAACCTTGCATTCAATGTCAGTAAGACCAAGGAATTGACTGTGGACTTCAGGAAGGGAAGTTGAGCAAACACACATCAGTCCTCATCAAGAGATCAGAAATGGGAAGGGTGAGCAGTTCCAAGTTCCTGGGTGTCAACATCTCTGAAGATCTATCCTGTGCCCAACATATTGATGCAGTTATAAAGAAGACACAACAGTGGCTACATTTCATTAGGAGTTTAGAATTGGTATCTCATCAAGGACTCACAAATCTCTACTGTGCAGAGCATTTTAATGGGTTGCATCACCATCTGGCGTGGAAGGGCCACTGCACGGATTGGAAAAAGCTGCAGAAAGTTGTAAACTCAGCCAGCTCCATCATGAACACCAGCCTCCCCAGCATCCAGAACGTCTTCAAAAGGTGATGGCTCAAAATGGCAGCATCCAACATTAAGGACCTCCATCACCCAGGATATGCCCTGTTCTCATTGTACCATCAAGGAGAAGGTACAGGAGCCTGAAGATTTAGGAACAGCTCCTTCCCTTCAAATCAGATTTTTGAATGGACAACATGTACACTACCTCAATATTGTTTCTTTTTTTGCTCTCTTTTTACACTATTAATTTAATTTTTAAAAATGTTTCCTATTATCATTTATAGTTTTAAATTATGTATTACAATGTACTGCTGCTGCAAAACACCAAATTTCATGATATATGTCAGTGATATTAAACCTGATCTCAATTCTTGTGCCTTTTGCAGGCTATGGGATGCAGAGTGAGAAAGTGGCAGCAGATGAGACCTTTGATATTGTCACTTCAAGTTGATCTTCAAGTTATTGGGATGGGGTGGAGGGGGTTAGTGCTGGCAAATACTGTCACGATTAAGTGGTTAGACTTACTCTTGTGGGAGATGGCCATTACCCGGTATGAGCACATGCTGTGAATATTACTTGCTACTTGTCAGCCCCTGCCTAAATCTTGTTTTACTCATTCTTGCTACGCAAAGGCATGAAATTTGTGGAGGAGTTGTGAAGATGTCTACCTCTGACTTTATGATGAAAAGCTGAAGATGGTTGGGCCAAGAACTCTGTACTGAATGATATCCTGAATGAATCTTAGAGTTTTGCAATACACTAAAGGCTCTTCAGACCATACTTGACCATGCTGACTAAGACATATATTCAAGCTAAACCCATTTCTCAGCACTTGGCCTATATCCCTCTAAATGTCAGTCTATACTTCTTAAGTTTATCAAATATGCCAAACTCAACCTCCAGAAGTTGGTTCCATATTCCTAACACCTACAGTGTAAAAAAGTTTCCCCTCAAGTTCTTATCAAAATTTTCTCCTCTGACTTTTAAGCTCTGTCTGGAAAAGAAATGGCTCACTCTATCTATGCCCCTCATGATTTTACGTATGTCGATGAGATCTCCAAGGGTTAATGCCCCAGCCTGTCTAATCTCTCACCATAACTCAGTTTTGTCAAACCTTGGCAGTGTACTTGTTAATGATTTTTGCACACTTTTCAGTTGAATTGCAGACCTCCTGTGATATTTGTGAAATGGACTCCACAAAATCTGTTGGGTGTGGAAGGAACCTGGTATATCTAAAACCTGGTTCCTAAGCTGATGCCAGATGGTCCATCAAGTTTGATTCTTACTGTCTCTTAACAAAACTGATATATTTGACTGAACAGCTTGCATGGTTATTCAAAGAGCAACCAAGTGTCAACTACAGGCTGTGGATATGGAATTATGCAGATAAGGTCAGAATGGCAGGTTTTTTCATCGAAAGAACATTACCTTACCAGATGGATGTTTCCTAAAACTTGGTGATTTCATGGTCACCATTATCAAAAACATTATTGATAAAATTTCTGATTATTCAATCAGCTGAAGCAAATTTTCCTTCTTTGAAGATATCTCGGAGATATCTTCCTAAATTAATTGTTTTCTGGTTGGTGCAACATTGTTTTAGTTTGGACCTTACTTGGCCCAGTGGTGTGGGAGGGTGGGGAACAGCACGGTCGTGTAGGAAGAGCAGCATGGTAGAGTAGTGGTTAACATAACACTTTACAGTGCCAGCTGTAATATCCTGCCGCTGTCAGTAAGGAGTTTGTATGTTCTCTCTGTGACTATGTGGGTTTCATCTGGGTGCTGTGCTTTCCTTCCACAGTCCAAAGATGTACAGTACAAGTTAAGGTTAGTAAGTACAGTACAAGTATATACAGTACAAGTTAGGGTTAGTAAGTTGTCAGCATGCTACGTTAATGCCAGAAGCATGGCAACACTTTGGGCTTCCCCAGCACATCTTGGACGGTGTTGGAAAATGATGCAAACAAAGTAAAAGTTCAAAGTAAATTTATTATGAAAGTACATACATGTTACCATATACAACCCTGAGATTCATTTTCTATTTTCTTGCGGGCACGATCAATAATAATAGGCATTATAGGTAGTCATCTCGGGCTCATTTTGAAACTTACTCATTGCCGCTGTTATGTTTTGTAACTTCAGAAATTAATCAAAAGGAGAACGTGGGAGCTGGGAAACATGCACTTCCTTTTATGAGTGCACATTTGATGTGGTGGCGTAATGACATAGGCCATTCATGTGCTTCTCACATTTAACCTGTAACTAATTATGTAAACAAACAAAGAAAGCTTCATCAAACAGTATGTTTACAATAGTACTCAAATATCACTGGAATATTAAACACACTACACCTCTCTAAGTGTCAAAGGAAACATGTTGTAAGGCTCTGGGGTTTTATCCACCCTAATTTGCAAACAGTTCCTCGTCTGTAATTTGTATAGAGTCCACGATCTTGCTGCACCTTTGCCTCACTTCTACAGACTCTTTGTCCATCTCCTGAGTAAATACAGATGCAAAAAATCCATTTGATATCACCCCCCCTCAGCTCGTTTGACTCCACACATAGATTACCACTCTGATTTTCCAGAGGACCAATTTTGTCCCTTGTTATCCTTTTGCTGTTAATATATCTGTAGAAGTCCTTAGCCTTCTCCTTCACTTTGTCTGCTAGAGCAACCTCACATCTTCTTTTAGCTCTCCTGATTTCCTTCTGAAGTGTCCTCTTGCATTCCTTATATTCCTCAAGTACCTCATTTGCCTATTGCCGCTATGCACCTACTTCTTTTCCTTAACCAAGGCTCCAATATCTCTCAAAAACCAATGTTCCTTAAGACTGTTATCCTCTTATTCTGACAGCAACATACAAGCTTTGTACTCTCAAAATTTCATTTTTGAAAACCTCCCACTTACAGCTTCCCAAGTACAGCTTTGCCAGAAAACAACTGGTCCCAATCCACACTTGCCTGGTCCTTTCTGATGCTGTCAAAATTATCCTTTCTCCAATTTAGAATCTCACCCTGAGGACCAAACCTACCCTTTTCTAAAATTACCTTGAAAGTAATGGCATTATGATCACTGGATGCAAGGTGTTCCCTATACAAACTTCTGTCACCTGCCCTATCATATTCCCTGATAGATTTAGTATCACACTCTCTCCAGTTGGGAATTCTATGTACTGATTAAGGAAACTTTCTTGAACACATTTGACAACTCCTTCTTATCCAGCCCTTTTACCGTATGGAAGTCCAGGTCAATATGTTGAAAATTAAAATCACCTACAATCACAACCTTGTGTTTTTTGAGAGTCTACAATTTCTCTACAAGTTTGCTATCCTGAACTCTGTGGACTGTTGGGTGTTCTATAATATAACTGCGTTAATGTGGTCGTACCTTTCTTTTCCCCAGCTCTACCTATAAAGTCTCACCAGACAAGCTCTCCAATCTGTCGTGAGACTTTGCACTGCTGTGATATTTTCCTTGACTAGTAATGCCACATCTGCCCCGTTAACCCCTCCCACTCGGTCATGTCTAAAACAACGGAACTCTGGAATATTGAGCTGTCAGTCCTGCCCCTCCTGTAACCAAGTCTCACTGATGGCTACAATGTCATGATTCCATGTGCTGATCTGTGCATCTAACTCTCTGAACTCGCTTTGCAGGACCTTGTCATCCCTTCAAGCCATGTCATTGGTACTGACATGGACCATAGAAACATAGAAAACATACAGCACAGCCCACAAAGCTGTGCTGAACATGTCCCTACCTTAGAACTACCTAGGCTTTACCCATAGCCCTCTTTTTTTCTGAGCTCCAGGTAGCCATCCAGGAGTCTCTTAAAAGACCCCATCATTTCCGCCTCCACCGCCGCTGCCGGCAGCCTATTCCACACACTCACCACTCTGAGTAAAAATCTTACCCCTAACATCTCCTCTGTACCTACTTCCAAGCACCTTCAAACTATGCCCTCTCATGTTAGCCATTTCAGCCCTGGGGAAAAGCCTCTGACTATCGACACAATCAATGCCTCTCATCATCTTGTACACCTCTATCAGGGCACCTCTTATCCTCTGTCACTCCAAGGAGAAAAGGCCAAGTTCACTCAACCTATTCTCGTAAGGCATGCTCCCCAATCCAGGCAACATCCTTGTAAATCTCCTCTGCACCCTTTCTATGGTTTCTACATCCTTCCTATAATGAGGCGACCAGAACTGAGCACAGTACTCCAAGTGGGGTCTGACCAGGGTCCTATATATCTGCAACATTATCTCTCGGCTCTTAAACTCAATCTCATGGTTGACGAAGGCCAATGCACCGTATGCCTTCTTAACCACAGAGTCAACCTACGTAGCAGTTTTGAGTGTCCTATGGACTCGGACCCCAAGATCCCTCTGATCCTCCACACTGCCAAGAGCCTTACCATTAATACGATATTCTGCCATCATATTTGACCTATCAAAATGAACCACCTCACACTTATCTGGGTTGAACAGCCCTCCACACTATCTACAACACCCCCAACCTTTGTGTCATCAGCAAATTTACTAACCCATCCCTCTACCTCCTTATCCAGGTCATTTATAAAAATCACAAAGAGTATGGGTCCCAGAACAGATCCCTGAGGCACACCACTGGTCACCGACCTCCATGCAGAATATGACCCATCTACAACCACTCTTTGCCTTCTGTGGGCAAGCCAGTTCTGGATCCACAAAGCAATGTCCACTTGGATCCCATACCTCCTTACTTTCTCAATAAGCCTTGCATGAGGTACCTTATCAAATGCCTTGCTGAAATCCATATACACTACATCTACGGCTCTACCTTCATCAATGTGTTTAGTCACATCCTCAAAAAATTCAATCAGGCTCGTGAAGCATGACCTACCTTTGACAAAGCCATGCTGACTATTCCTAATTATATTATGCCTATCCAAATGTTCATAAATCCTGCCTCTCAGAATCTTCTCCATCAGCTTATCAACCACTGAAGTAAGACTCACTGGCCTATAATTTCCTAGGCTATACCTACTCCCTTTCTTGGTTAAGGGAACAGCATCTGCAACCCTCCAATCCTCTGGAACCTCTCCCATCCTCATTGATGATGCAAAGATCATTGCCAGTGGCTCAGTAAACTCCTCCCTCACTTCCCACAGTAGCCTGGAGTACATCCCATCCAGTCCCAGTGACTTATCCAACTTGATGCTTTGCAAAAGCTCCAGCACATTCTCTTCCTTAATATCTACATGCTCAAGCTTTTCAGTCCACTGCAAGTCATCCCTACAATCGCCAGGATCCTTTTCCGTAGTGAATACTGAAGCAAAATATTCATTAAGTACCTCCGCTATTTTCTCCAGTTCCATACACACTTTTCCATTGTCACACTTGATTGGTCCTATTCTTTCATGTCTTATCCTCTTGCTCTTCACGTATTTGTAGAAAGCCTTGGGGTTTTCCTTAATCCTGTCCGCCAAGGCCTTCTCAAGGCCCCTTCTGGCTCCCCTAATTTCATTCTTAAGCTCCTTCCTGCTAGCTGTATAATCTTCTAGATTCACATCATTACCTAGTTTTTTGAACCTTTCTTAAGCTCTTCTTGATTAGATTTTCAATAGCCTTTGTGCACCATGGTTCTTGTACCCTACCATGTCTCATTGGAATGTACCTACTCAGAACCCCATGCAAATATCTCCTGAACATTTGCCACATTTCTTCAGTATGTTTTCCTGAATGTATCTCTTTCCAATTTATGCTTCCATGTTCCTGCCTGATAGCCTTAGAGTTCCCCTTAATCCAATTAAACATTTCCCTAACTTGTCTGTTCCTATTGCTCTCCAATGCTATGGTAAAGGAGATAGAATTGTGATCATTATCTCCAAAATTCTCTCCCACTGAGAGACCTGACACCTGACTAGGTTCATTTCCCATTACCAGATCATGTACAGCTTCTCCTCTTGAAGGACCACAACCTCTGACTGCTCACCCTCCCACTTTGAAATACTGTAGACTCAATCCGAGATGTCCCTGAGCTTGACATACCTTATGGGAATCTCGCTTATGTCTACAGAACCTCCTTTCCGTTCCTATAACCACCACCGCTCACCTCTTCCCCCTCCCCAATTTCTTTCTGAGCTACAGTACCAGACTCAGTCCCAGAGACCTGACTGCTATAGCTTTCCTCTGCTTGGTTAACTACCCCCCCCCCCCCAATTGTTGAAGGGGGAACAGCCAGAGGGATACTCTGAACTGGCTGCCTATCTGCTTTTCCCCTCCTGACGGTCACCCCTGTACCTGTGTCCTGCAACTTGGGTATAACTACCTCCCTGTATGTCCTGCCTACAAAGCACTCAGACTCCTGAATGCTCAGCATATAGCACCATCATGCCTTCAAACCTAATCAACAAGCTCCAAGACCCAGGTCTTGATTCCTCCCTGTGCAACTGAATCCCCGCCGATTTCCTCACTTGCAGACCCCAGTCAGTTCAATTGGCAACTAAATCTCTCCCACAATCTGCCACAAGAAAGCAGCGTTGATTATCAAGGACCCCACCCCCACCATCCACACCACACTCTCTTCTCACTTCTGCCATTTGGAAAGGGCTACAGGAGCCCTAGGTCCCACCCCACCATGTTCAGGAATGGTTATTACCTCTTCAACCATCAGGCTCCCTCCTGAACCAGCATGGATAACTTCACTCACCTCGACACTAAACTAATGCACGTGAAGCACTGTCCATAGAGCTAATGTTGCTACAGTGAAGCATCCTCTCAGCATGATACAGCCACCAACACGCTTCACAGTAGGGATCGTGTGTTTTTGCTGATGACCAAGAAGCTCAATTTTGGTTTCATCAGACCATAGAATCTTCTTCCAGCTGACTTCAGAGTCTCACACATGACTTCTGGCAAACTCTAGCCGAGATTTCATGTGAGTTGTTTTCAACAGTGGCTTTCTCTTTGCCACTCTCCCATAAAGCTGTGACTGGTGAAGTACCCAGGCAACAGTTGTTGTAAGTGCAGTCTCTCCCATCTCAGCCATTGAAGCTTGTAACTCCTCCAGAGTTGTCATGGGTCTCTTGGTGGCCTCCCTCACTAGTCCCCTTCTTGCACAGACACTCAGTTTTTGAGGACGGCCTGCTCTAGGCAGATTTACAGCTGTGACATATTCTTTCCATTTCTTGATGATTGAATTAACTGGGATATTCAGCGTCTTGGAAATTTTCCTGTATCCATCTCCTGACTTGTGCTTTTCAATAGCTTTTTTATGGAGTTGCTTGGAGTGTTCTTTTGCCTTCATGGTGTAGTATTTGCCAGGATACTGACTTGCCAGCAGTTGGACCTTCCACATCCAGGTGTATTTTTACTACAGTCAATGGAAACACTTTGACTGCACACAGGTGATCTCCATTTAACTAATAATGTAACTTCTAAAACCAATTAGCTGCAACAGTGATGATTTGGTGTGTCACAATAAAAGGAGGGGAGTGAATGCAATCAATTATTTTGTGCTTTATATTTGTAACTAACTTAGATCACCTTGTAGAGATCTATTTTCACTTTGACACAAAAGAGTCTTTTTTGGTTGATCAGTGTCAAAAGTACCAAATTAAACCCACTGTGATTCAATGTTGTAAAACAATAAAATATGAAAACTTGTGGAGGGGGGTGAATACTTTTTATTGGCACTATATACGTATATTAAATAGTTAAATTAGTAGTAGAAAAACAGAAATAAAGAAGTAGTGAGCAACTGTTCATGGGTTCAATGTCCATTTAGAAATTGGATGGCAGAGGGGAGAAAGTTGTTTCTGAATCGTTGAATGCGATATAGAACATCGACCAGTACAGCACAGGAACAGGCCATTTGGCCCTCAGTGTTGTGCCAGACCAGCTGAAAAACAAATCAAAAACACCCAAACACTAATCCCTCCTGCCCACTCCATGTCCATATCCCTCTATCCTCCTGGCATCCTTGCTCTCAAGAACCTCTACCACCATACTAGGCAGTGCATTCCAGATATCCACCACTCTGAGTGAAAATCTTACCCCTCACATCCCCCTTGAACCTTTGATGCATGTCCTCTGGTATTAGACATTTCAACCTTGGGAAACAGATACTCACCGTACACTCCATCTATGCCCCTCATAATCTTATAAACCTCTATCAGATCTCCTCTTAGCCTTCGATGCTTCAGAGAAAATGACCCAAGTTTATTCAGCCTCTCGTGATAGCACATGCCCTCTAAACCAGGCAGCATCCTGGTAAACCTCTTCTGCACCCTTTCCAAAGCCTCAACATCCTTCCTATAGTGGGGTGACCAGAACTGTATGTACTACTCCAGATATGGCCCAACCAGAGTTTTATGAAGTTGCAGCATAACCTCCTGTCTATTGAACTCAGTTCCTTGACTAATAAAAACAAGCTTTCCATAAGCCTTCTTTCAAGGAGCTATGAACTTGATCCCAAGATCTCTCTGCTCAGCAACACTGTTAAGGATCTTGGCTCAGTGGGGTGCAACACCTCATTTATCTGGATTAAACTCCATCTGCCATTTCTCAGCCCATGTTTATGACTGATCTATATCACGTTGTATTCTTTGGTAGTCTTCTATACTATCCACAATTCCACCAACCTTGGTGTCATCCTCAAATTTACTAACCCACCATCTACATTTTCATCCAGGCCATTTACATACATCACAAATAGCAGAGGTCCCAGTACAGATCCCTGTAGAACCACCACAAATCACTGTTCTCCAACTTGAATAAGTCCCTTCAACCACTACCTTCCATCTTCTATGCACAAGCCAATTCTGAATTCAGTTCTGAAATCTATAAATAGAAAATGTTGCTGGTTGGACACCATTTGGGTGCTTCCTGAGAATCATTGTATTGCATGGCACAGCACAGGAAAACCATTCTGCTTTGGTGGAACTTCTCAATGGATTGTTGTTTCTGGCTATGTCTTTAGAGTTGCATGATGTGTTGCTTTTCAACTGTTCATTTAATTACAATTTAAATTCACTTCCATCATCTTCTCTGACTGCACTCAAAATTACAAGAATTGCCTGTCTAATTATCTTTTCCTCTTCATCTCCCCATTCCATCTGTAAATGGTGGCGCCTTGCAGAAGAAAGGTTTTTCCTACACGTACCAGCCCTGCTGATGGACTCGAGCAGGAATCAACCGGACAGCCGACTTTGGAAAGACCCTGGGAAGAAAACAAGAGAACAGCACGGTTACTTGGAGTGCCTGGATGGAGCAGCTCACAGCTGCTGGGGTGGAAGTGTGAAACTAGAGGATGGCCTCTTTTCAGCCGACCAGACCTTAGGTGAGGCTGACAACACATCTAGGACTGTGTGGGTTTCTTCTTTCATCAGCCCCGCACAAAGAAATAGAGGCATGTCAACGATGGCAAAGGTGGGTGGGTGAGTAGGTGGGGAATTAGGCTACCACTCAGCCCATCAAATCTATGCCAATTCATTATGCAATCCCATTGTTCCACTAATTTTCCCTGTAACCTATTCTCTGACTGTTCCCATCAATTTACAATAGATTCTACCAATCACCTTTTCACTGTAAGCAACTTATAGTTGCCGGTCAACCTAACAATCACAAAGATGAGAAAATCTGCAGATGCTGGAAATCTAGGGCAATGCCCACAAAAAGCTGGAGGAACTCAGCAGATCAGGCAGCATCTATGGAAAAGGGTAAACAGTTGACTTTCCGGACCGAGATCCTTTGTCAACTGTTCATTCTTTTCCATAGATGCTGCCTGTGCTGCTGAGTTCCTCCAGCAATCTGTGTGTGTAACTGAACATTTTTTGTGATGTTGGAAGAAACTGGAATTGGCGCAGGAAAATTGACGCAGCTACTGTGCAAGATCCAATCAGGCAGCACTAGAGAGTAGGATGGAACGTGGGTCACTGGACTGTGAGGTTGCAACTCCACTGCATGACTCTGGGGGATGGGATAAGTAAAAGTGAGGAGTGAGATACCAAAGCCTGGGGAGGGCACAATCAGCAAGGCAAAGGGCTTGGAAGACAGTTATTAAGGGGAGGTGCTGGGAAGAACTTTTGAGAAATAGGGTTTGCTGGGAGAGATTGCATGAAGCAGTGGGTGTTTGCGATCAAGAATTGAAGGAGTAAAGATAACAGCTGATGGGTTAATTAGGACAGGTTACTGAGATATAGAGGGAGAGCAATTGAATGATACAAATGGTGGGGGTGCTGGCTGGGAGAGGGTGCTGAAAGTTCGTCTGACTGGGGAGCTGTACATAGGAGGAGAAAAGTAAATGAGAGAATCAATGTTAAAAATTGATGACATTCATTCACAGCTGGCTGGTTCTGATGCAAACTGGAAAAGCTGGTTATCTGAGATTATTGAGTCCTGGGGGCTGTTCCTCACACTTACACTGGGCTTCACTTGAATAGTACAGGACATTAAAAGGAGGAAGCTACGAGTGAGAACGTGATAGTGCATTTTCAAAAACAGGAGCAGGACAAGGCCACCAGGTCCCCCAAGTCTGTGCCAGGCCTCAGCTCCTCTTTTGTATCCCTCCCCCATGATCCTCAACCCCCTGATCTTTTGCAATTTAACTACCTTACAGTGATCTAGCCTGCATAATGTTCTGGGGTAAGAATTCCAGAGATTCAACATCCTCTGTGAAAAAATTCTACACACCTCAGTTTTAAATGACTGATCCTTATTGTCCCATCATTCAAGACTTACCCAACTATGAAAACATCTCAACATCTGTCCTGTCTTTTATTTTAATCATTTACAAGACTTGGGCACATACAGTTTATGTAGCTAGGAGTGGAGAGCAAGTTTGTCAATCTGGCAGGAACAATAGAATGGTGAGGGTAGAGGCTGCGGAGGAGGTGTGGGACAGGTGGCAGAGAAGGAGTGCCAGGGCAGGAGTGGTGTGGGTGCAGACACTCCAGCCCTGAGACACCAGGCAAGGTCACTTGATTGGAAACAATTGGTTTGTTGATCATTACAGAATGTCTCTCTGGTGCTTCCCTCTCCCTCCCTTCTCCCTTCCCCTTTTCCCTGCAATGACTCCCCTCTCCCAGCCACCTTCCCACTCTCAGTCTGCAATAGAGACCCATATCAGAATCAGGTTTATCATCACTCACATAGGCCATGATTTTGTTTTGAGGCAGCAGTAGAAATTTAGAGAAACAGTGTGGAGTCGGTCCTTCGAGCCATACTGCCTGGCAACCCCCTATTTAACCCTTTTCCTAATCCCAGGACAATTTACCTATTAACCAGTACACCTTTGGACTATGGCAGGAAACTGGAGGGCCCAGAGAAAACCCGCGGATTCCACAGGGAGAACGTACAGGTGCTGTCAGAATTGAACTGCGAACTTCGACAGCCAGATCTGTATTGGCGTCACGCTAACTGCTACACTACAGTGACATCCCAAGTCCTCTCCTCTTAGGATATTACATGTCTCACTAAGGCCATCTTCCATCTTCTAAACTGAAGTACAGATCCAAACTGTTCAGCTGCTTTAGATAAAGTAACCCTGTCACCCCGAGAATTAGCCTTGAATATCCCCTCTCGCCTGCCTCCAGTGCTACAGATTTTTTTAAGACAAACCAAACTGTGCACAGTATTCCAGGTGTGGCCTCACCAACATCTTCTGTAATTGAAACAAAGCCTCCCAAACTCCAAACCCAAGCAATAAAGGTCAGAATGCCATCTGCCTGCTTAACTACCACTACATTATAATTCATGTACTAGAACACTTCAGTCGTTCTCAGCTTCACTCATTCACAGTTTCTCTCCTCTGAGATAATAATATCATTTAATTCCTAACACCGGTGCATGACTTCACATTTCCCCAGATTAAGCTATGTGCCAAATGTTTGCCCACTCAGTCTATATCTAAATCTGACTGCAGAGTTATGTTATCCTAATCCAGTATGGCCTTCCACTTATTTTTTTCTCGTTGGCAAGCCTGGAACACTTACATTTCTAGCTGCCTCCGAATTATTAATATAAATTGTAAACAATAAAGATTTTGGTGCATGATCTGGCTGAAATTAATGTC
This sequence comes from Mobula birostris, assembly GCF_030028105.1. NCBI lineage: Eukaryota > Metazoa > Chordata > Chondrichthyes > Myliobatiformes > Myliobatidae > Mobula > Mobula birostris. The sequence continues at coordinate 42,014,974 of NC_092380.1, read as the reverse complement.
ATTAATGTCGGCCCTAAAGGGAGGCACGGTGGTGCAGCAGGTAGTGCAGTTGTGTGACAGAGCCACGTTCACCATTTCGATTCAATCCCCACCGCATCTGCAAGGCCGTTTTACTTTCACTCCGTGAGCACGTGGGTTTACTCAGCTGCTCCATGTCCTCTCAGATTCCAGAGATGTTCTGTTGGGTCAGTGATGCTACGTGGATGCTGCAAGTGTCTTGACATCTGTGGGCTGTCCTCGGACATGTATTTCACTGTATGTTTCAATGCTTTGATGTTCATCTGACAAAGAAAGCTCATCCTGCTTTCTCTATACTTTTAAATTGTCCACAAGAATAAATACCAATACTGTTCCTTTGACTAAAGTTCAACTTATTGGCCAGTAATAATGTGTTTGATCCTTTCCTACCTCTTTAAGCAATGGCACACTGTCAGCAGCCTTCCATTCTGCTGCCACTGCTCTTGTATCTGGAAATAACCAAAAAATATTGTCACTACCTCAGCAGCGTCCTTCCTTTTTTCAGGAGCCTGGGATGTATTTCTTCTGAGTCAGGAGATATATCCATTTTAAAGACACACTGTTATTTAATATTTCCATTCTTATTTTGTTTAAGCCATCCATGTGTCACAATTACCTTGTACATCAGCCCTCCCTCTTGGATAGACAACTACAAAATATTCATGATGAATCCTACCTAGATCCCACACATTCACACATGGAACACTGTATGCAGATCATGCACCTTCTCCCACGGATTGCCCATATCCCACCCCTTCACACACGGATTATCCATATACCACCCGCTCACACGCGGATTACCCACATCCCACACCTTCACACACGGATTACCCATATCCCACCTGCTCACACGCGGATTACCCCTGTCCCACCCCTTGGCACATGGATTACGCGTGTCCCACCCCTTGGCACACGGACGACCCGCGTCCCACCCCTTGCCACGCGGACGACCCGCGTCCCACCCCTTGGCACATGGACTACCCCTGTCCCACCACTTGACACGCGGATGACCCATATCCCACCCCTTCACACGCGGATGACCAATATCCCACACCTTCACACATGGATTACCCATATCCCACCCCTTCACACACGGAGTACCCATATCCCACACCTTCACACATGGATTACCCATATCCCACACCTACACACACGGATTACCCATATTCCATACCTTCACAGATGGCTTTTGAAGCAGTTTATTAGGTGAATTGTGTTTGTAAAGGATCAACATGGGATATGGGTAATCCGTGTGTGTAGGTTTTTAATGGGAAGGAAAGGTGGAATTAACTAGCAGGAGAGAGGGATGGGCTGAGCTGCAAATCATGTCAATATTCATGGGTGGATGTGCTGGTAGTGGAGAGGGTCCACAGAATGTCCAGGAGAATGATCCCGAGTTTGAAAAGTTCAGCATATGAGGAGTGTTTGATGTCTCTGGGATTCTAGAATAATGAGGGGGGTTCTCATTGAAACCTATCGAATATTGAAATACAGAGAGGATGTGTAGAGGATGTTTCCTAGAGTGTGAAAGTTTACGATCAGAGGGCACAGCCTCAGAATACAGGATGGCCCTTTAGAACAGAGATGAGGAGGAAGTTCTTTAGCCAGTGTGTGGAGAGTCATTGCCGCAGACTGCTGTGAATGCCACATCATTGGTTATATCTAAAGTGGAGGTTGCTAAGTTCTTGATTAGTCAGGGTGTCAAAGGTTAAAGGGAGTCGGCAGGAGAATGGGGTTGAGTGGGATAATAAATCAGCCGTGATGGAATGGTGGAGCAGACTCAATGAGCTCAATGGCCTAAATCTGTTCCTACGTCTTGAGTTTTATGGTCTTACTGGCAGTCGGTTAATCATCTCACCATCAGCCATTAGGGAGTGATATGAATAAATAACAGTATGTGCATTCACAGCATGCAAAACTCTCACAGGCTGAGGGCAGTTCTATCCCACTTGCCATCTTTTCACTTACTCTGCCCCTGTGCTGTGTCCTCCCATCAGTGGGGCAGCATGCTGTGAAGAGGAAGAAGGGACCGGCTCCGAAGATGCTGGGAAACGAGGTGTGCAGCGTGTGTGGGGACAAAGCCTCTGGCTTCCACTACAATGTGCTCAGCTGTGAGGGCTGCAAGGGATTCTTTCGGCGGAGCGTAATCAAGAGTGCGCAGTATTCTTGCAAGAATGGTGGCAAGTGTGAAATGGACCTCTACATGCGGAGAAAGTGCCAAGATTGTCGGCTCCGGAAGTGTCGGCAGGCGGGAATGTTGGAGCAATGTAAGTTTATAAAAGGGGACAATATTAGACCCAGGGAGCTTTGTAACTCTCTGAACTGTCTGCAGATAGAATGGGATCTTCTGAAAGATGCAATGCTTTGATTTTACCTGAGGAAATTACCATTAAATAGATGGGGAAAGTAATGCCATTTAGTATTCATCTACCAAAGGCAGAGGAGCGATTTTTAAAAAATGACAGTGACAATATCTCCCTAAAATAAAGGTAGCAAAGCTGCCAGGATGCAAATATCTCCTTAAGGTATAGTCATTAGAACACCAGTCAGTTTGTTAGACATGCTTTGTCAAATGCAAATGAGTCTTTCTGCTTCCTTTCTTTTCTCCCATGGTCCACTGTCCTCTCTGATCTGATTACTTCTTCTTTAGCCCTTTACCTCTTCCACTAATTATCTCCCATCATTCCCACTCTCTCATCTGGTCTCATGATTGTACTCCTCAGATTGTACTCCTCCCCTTTCCCTCACCTTTTTATTTTATTCGGGCGTTTACTTCTTTCCTTTCCAGTCCTGATGAAGAGTGTCATCCTGAAACGTTGACTGTTTATTTCCCTCCATAGATGCTGCCTGTCCTGCTGAGTTCCTCCAGCATTGTGTGTGTGTTACTCAGTGTATTGACATCTTTCTAAGGGAGAAGAATTCAGAGCCAATGACTCATGTTCCAGAATTTCTGTGAGGGAGGACCCATCACTGAAGAGCAGGATATAAATCATGTGGGCGGAGAGACGGCAGATGGAGTTTAACCCAGGCAAGCATGAGGTGTTACACGTTGGGAGGTCAAATGTCGAGGAGAGTATACATTTAATAGCAGGACCTTTAACACCATGGACGTACAGAGAGATCTTTGGGTCCAAGAGTGTCCACATTAATGGATAGGGTGATTTAAAAAAGCGTATGACATGCTTGCCTTAACTGGTTGGGCTATTGAGTACAAGAGCCAGGAAGTCATGTGGAAGCTGTTTAAAACCTTACTTAGGCTGTACGGAGTATTGTGTAAAATTCAGGTCACCCCAGTGGTACATACCACGCCAATTGGCTCAGATGAGAAGAGAGGTGAAGAGTGCTGCAGTTGTGATAGAGGATTTCATAGTTAGAGGAGTAGACACGATAGAGACACCCAGATGGTATGTTCCCTCCCAGGTGCCAGCACCAGGGCGTGAAGAGAAGGCAGGAGTTTGGGGCTGAGAGGAAAATTGGATCAGTCATGCTGAAATGGTGGAGCAGACTCGATGGGCCAAATGGCCTAATTCTGCTCCTATATCTTATGGTCTTATGGTCTCAGATTAGGTCCACAGCATTCTAAAGGGGGAAGGTGAGCAGACAGAGGTCTTGGTACATGTTAGCACCAATGGCATAGGTAGGAAAAGGGAAGAGGTCCTGAAGAGCAAATTTAGGGAGCTAGGCAGAAAGCTGAAAAACAGGACTTCGAGGGTAGTAGTCTCTGGATTGCTGCCTGTGCCACGCACCAGTGAGGGCAAGAATAGGATGATTTGGCAGATGAATGTGTGTCGGAGGAACTGGTGCAGGGGGCAGATTTCTGGATCATTGGGATCTCTTCTAGGAAAGGTACGACCTGTATAAAAGAGATGGGTTTCACATGAACCTGGTGGGGAGGGGGTGGATCAATATCTTTGTGGGCAGGTTTGCTAGAATTGTGGGGGAGGGTTTAACCTGATTTGCCGAGGGGTGGGAAACTGAGTGATAGGGCTGAGGATGGGGCAGTTGGTATAGAAGTGGAAGCAGTGTGTAGTGAGGCTGCCAGGAAGGACAGGCAGATGATAGGGCAAAATTGCAGTCAGTGGGATGAGTTGCAGTGTAACATGGGGACAAAATCGAAAAGAGTGACGGATACAGGACCAAAGATGTTATATTAGAATACACACAGTATACGGAATAAGGTAGATAGTTGATCTTGTAGTGCAGTTAGAGATTGGCAGGTATGACATTGTGGGCATCACTGAGTTGTGGCTGAAAGAAGTTATAGTTGAGAACTCAGCATCCAAGGATACACATGGTATCAAAAAGGACAGACAGAGGGTGAGATGGTTCTGTTGGTAAACATTTAAATCAAATCCTCAGATAGAGGTGACATAAGGTTGGAAGATATAGAATCATTGTGAGTAGAGTTAAGGAACTGCAGGAGTAAAAGGACCCTATTAGAAGTTATATACGAGACTTCGAACAGTTGTCAGGATGTGGGCTATGAATTATAAAGGGATATAAAATGCATTTAAAAAGGACAATATCATGGGAGATTTCAATATGCAGGCAGATTGGGAAAATCAGGTTGGTGTTAATTTTGGATCCCATGAGAGAGAATTTGTAGAATGCCTAACTAATAGATTTTTAGATCAACTTGTGGGTGGGCCCACTAAGCAATGAGCTGTTCTGGATCGAGTGTTGCGTAATGAACCTGGTTTGATTAGGGAGCTTCAGATAAAGGAAGCCTTAGGAGATAGTGATCATAATAAGACCATAAGATATAGGAGCAGAAGTAGGCCATTCAGCCCATCAAGTCTTCTCTGCCATTCAATCAAGGGCTGATCCAATTTTTCCAGTCATCCCCACTCCCCACCTTTACCCCATACCCTTTGATGCCCTGGCTAATCAAGAACCTATCCATCTCTGCCTTAAATGCACCCAGTGACTTGGCCTCCACAGCCGCTCGTGGCAAAACATTCCACAGATTTACCACCCTCTCGCTAAAGTAATTTCTCCGGATCTCTGTTCTAAATGGACGTCCTTCAATCCTGAAGTCGTGCCCTCTTGTCCTAGATTCCCCTACCATGGGAAATGACTTTGCCATATCTAATCTGTTCAGACCTTTTAACATTCGGAATGTTTCTGTGCGATCCCCCTCATTCTCCTGAACTCCAGGGAATACAGGCCAAGAGCTGCCAGATGTTCCTCATACGGTAACCCTTTCATTCCTGGAATCATTCTTGTGAATCTTCTCTGAACCTTCTCCAATGTCAGCATATCCTTGCAGTCTCACGAGTGCCTTATAGAGCCTCAACATCACATCACATCCTGCTCCTATATTCTATATCTCTAGAAATGAATGCCAACATTGCATTCGCCTTCTTCACCACCGACTCAACCTGGAGGTTAACCTTTAGGGTATCCTGCACAAGGACTCCCAAGTCCCTTTGCATATCTGCAGTTTGAATTCTCTTCCCATCTAAATAATAGTCTGCTAATTTATTTCTTTTTTTCACCAAAGTGCATGACCTTACATTTTCCAACATTGTAGTTCATTTGCCACTTCTTTGCCCATTCTACTACACTATCTAAGTCTCTCTGCAGGCTCTCTGCTTCCTCAACACTACCCGCTCCTCCACCTATCTTTGTATCATTGGCAAATTTAGCCACAAATCCTCTAATCCATTAGTCCAAATCATTGACATACATCATAAAAAGCAGCGGTCCCAACACTGACTCCTGTGGAACTCCACTGGTAACTGGCAGCCAGTCAGAGTAGGATCCCTTTACTCCCAGTCTCTGTTTTCTGCCGACCAGCCAATGCTCCACCCATGCTAGGAACTTCCCTGTAATTTTATGGGTTCTTATCTTGCTAAGCAGCCTCATGTGTGACACCTTGTCAAAAGCCTTCTGAAAATCCAAGTACACCACATCTACTGCATCTCCTTTGTCTACCCTGCTTGTAATTTCTTCAAAAAATTATAATAGGTTAGTCAGGCAGGATCTCCCTTTCAGGAAACCATGCTGGCTTTGGTCTGTCTTGTCATGTTCCTCCAGGTAGTCCGTAATCTCATCCCTAACAAGTTCCAACAACTTCCCAACCACTGATATCAGGTTAATAGGTCTATAGTTTCCTTTCTGATGCCTCCCACCCTTCTTAAATAGAGGAGTAACATTTGCAATTTTTCAGTCATCTGGTACAATGCCAGAATCTATCGATTTTGAATGATCATTGTTAATGCTTCTGCAATCTCTCCAACTACTTCCTTCAGTCAGATATATCAGTATTACAGTGGTGTAAAGGGAATTACAGAGGCATGAGAGAGGAGCTGGCCAAAGTTGATAGGAAGGGGACACCAGCAGAGATGATGGCAGAGCAGTAATGGCTGGAATTTCTGGGAATAATTTGGAAGGCGCAGGATAGATATGTCCTAAAGAAAAATTCTAAAGGCAGGATGATGCAAGTGTGGTTGACAATGGAAGTCAATGCAACATAAAAACAAAAAGAGGGCATATAATAGAGCAACAATTAATAGGAAGTTAGAGGATTGTGAAGCTTTTAAAAACTAACAGGAGGCAACTAAAAAGCCACAAGTAACAAAAAGATGAAATATTAAGGTAAGCTAGCTTATAATATCAAAGAGGATGCCAAAAGATTTTTCCAGATATATAAAGAGTAAAAGAGAGGTGAGAGTAGATCTCAGACCGCTGGAAAATTACTTTAGAGAGGTAATAATGGGGGACAAGGAAATGGCAGATGAACTGAATAAGTATTTAGCATCAGTCTTCACTGTGGAAGACAATAGCAGTATGCCAATTGTCTGAGTATGTTAGTGGGCAGAAGTGAGTACAGTTGGTATTACTCGGGGGATGGTGCTTGGGAAACTGAAAGGTCTGAAGGTAGATAAGAGTCACCTGGACCAAATGGACTACACCCAAGGGTTTTGTAAGAGGAAGCTAAAAAGATTGTGGAGGCATTGGAAACTCTCTTTCAAAAATCACTAGATTCTGGCATGGTTCTGGAGGACTGAAAATTTGCAAATGTCATTCCACTCTTCAAGAAGGGAGGGAGGCAGAAGAAAGGAAATTGGAGGCCAGTTTCCTGACCTCAGTGCTTGGGAAGATGTTGGAGTTGAATGTTAAGAATGAGGTTTCGGGGTACCTGGAGTCACATGACAAAATGGGCCAATGTCAGCTTGGTTCCTCAAGGGAAAATCTTGTCTGAGAAATCTATTGGGATTCTTTGAGGAAATAAGAAGCAGGATAGAAAAAAGAGAACCAGTTAATGTTGTGTACTTGGATTTTCAAAAGGCCTTTGAAAAGGTGCCACATGAAGCTGCTTCACAAGATAGGAGTCCATGGTACTACAGGAAAGATACTGGCATGGATAGAGCATTGGCTGATTGTCAGGAAGCAAGGAGTGGGAAGAAGGGGCATTTCTGCTTGGCTGCCGGTGACTAATGGTACTCCACAGGGGATTGCTTCCTCTTACATCGTATGTCAGTAATTTACATGATGAAATGATGGCTTTGCGGCCACATTTGCAGGCGATATAAAAATGGGTGAAGGGGCAAGAAGAGTTGTGGAAACAAGGAGGCTGCAGAAGGACTAGGAGATTGGACAAAGAAGTGGCAGATGGAATATAGTGTTGGGAAGTGCATGGTCATACACTTTGTTAGAAGGAATAAAAGCTTAGTCTATTTTCCAAATGATGAGAAAATTTTAAAATCTGAGGTGCAAAGGGATTTGAGCCCTTTTGCAGGTGGGGTCTGTGGTGAGGAAGCCAAATGTGATATGAACATTCATTTCAAGAGGAGTAGAGTATAAGAACAAGGATGTTATGTTGAAACTTTATAAAGCACTGGTGAGTCCTTGCTTGGAGTATTGAGAGCACTTTTGGACCCTTATCTAAGAAAAAATGTGTTAACATTGGAAAGGGTATAAAGGAGGCTCATGAAAAGGATTCTGGGATTGAAATGCTTACTAAATGAGGAGCATTTGATGGCTCTGGGCCTGTATTCACTGGAATTTAAATAAAACTGAGGGAGGATCTCATTGAAACCTATCAAATAGTGAAATGCCTAGATAGAGTAGATGTGGAGAGGTTGTTTCCTATAGTGAGAGTCTAGGACCAGAGGACCATCCATTTAGAACAGAGATGAGGAGGAATTTTTTTTTAGCCAAATGGTGGTGAACCTGTAGAATTTGTTGCCACAGGCTACTGTGGAGACCAGGACATTGAGTGTATTTAAAGCCAGAGGTTGATAGATTCTTGATAAATCAGGGTGTGAAAGGTTGCAGGGAGAAGTCAGGAGAATGGGGTTGAGAGAGAAATGGATTAGCCATGATCAAATGACTGAGCAGACTCGATAAGCCAAATGGTCTAATTCTGCTCCAATATCTTATGAACCCATTCGTAGAAGGATGTGGACTTTGGAAAAGGTACAGAAAGGTATAAATTTGTGATCCAAGTTCATTGCTCCTTGAAAATGGCTACACAGGTCAATAGGGTGATTAAGAAGGCTTACGGAAAGCTTGCTTTTATTAGTCAGGGCATTGAGTTCAGAAGTCAAGAGGTTATGCTGCAACTTCATAAAACTCTAGTTGGGCCACATCTGGAGTAGTACTTACAGTTCTGGTCACCCCACTATAGGAAGGATGCTGAGGCTTTGGAAAGGGTGCAGAAGAGGTTTGCTGCCTGGTTTAGAGGGCATGTGCTATTATGAGAGGCTGGGTAAACTTGGGTTGTTTTCTCTGGAGTGGTGGAGGCAGAGGGGAGATCTGATAGAGGGTTATAAGATTATGAGGGGCATAGATGGAGTGGACAGGGAGTATCATTTTCTTCAGGTAGAAATGTCTAATACCAGAGGGCATGCATTGAAGGTGAGAGAGTGTAGGTTCAAAGGGGATGTGAGAGGTAATTTTTTAACTCAGAGAATGGTGTATGCCTGGAATACTCTGCCTGGTACGGTGGTAAAGGAAAATACATTAGACACTTTAAGAGTCATTTAGATAGGCACACAACTATAAGGAAGGTGGAGTGACATGGACATTGTGTAGGTAGGAGGGGTTGGTGTTTGGGTGTTTCTTGATGTACTTTTTAGTTGGTTTGGCACAACATCTTGTGCTGTATTATTCTATGTTCTATGTATGAGATATAGCAAGAGCTTGGACAAACCTGGGGTTGTTTTCTCTGGAAGAGTGTTGAGTGTCTAGAATAGGCTGCCAAGGAAGGTGGTGAAAGCATCTGCAATAAAGGCATCTAAGAGGCTTTTAGATAGACACATAAATATGCTAGAAGTGGGAGAATGTGGGTTTTGCGCAGGCGGAAGTGAGTTGGTTTAATTTGACAACATGGGACTGTTCCTGTGCTGTATGGTTCTGTGTTAATAACTATTTGTGAGTGAGTCACTGAGATTACATGTTCAGTTCTGGATCGACACCAACATTCACATTTACCTCCAGGTGTTCTGTCAGAAGAACAGATTCGACGGAAGAAGATGAAGAAGCTGGAGGAGGAAGTGATGAAAGCAGTGAAGGTCCCAAGATCCCTGTCTGGCTGGGACATTCCCAAGCTCAACATGTCTCAAGTCGAGATGATCAGCAGATTGGTCACCGCGCAGCAACAGTGCAACAAGCGATCCTTCAGTGACCAATTGCAAGTAACCGTAAGTTTTGTGGGAGCAGCTCTCTAAAATGAAGACAGAAGAAAAACAGAGGCATAAAACCTCAGCATGGCAGAGGACTAATGATATAGAGTGACTGAATTTACTTACGTCACTGGTCAACGTCAGTGATGGATCTCTTACAAGCTGCTTAAATTTGGTGCTCGCATTCCATTGCAAAACAGTGCGAGAGTAATCCATTCTGACCCCACACTGCGGGAGGGGCGGGGCCGAGGGAGTGTCCCACTGCGGGAGAGGTGTGTTTGGATAACAGTGTGCTGTGAGAGGTGAATTACCGAGGGAGTGTCACATTGTGGCAGGACAGTAATGGAGCGTCAGAGTATCGGAGGAGCATACAGAGGAAGTGTTGCTCTTTGGGAGAGACAGCACTGAGGGAGTGTCGTACTGTGGAAAAGGTAGTACTGGGTAACAGTGCAGTTCTGAGTGGAGAAGAACTGAAGGATTACTAAATTGTGGGCGGGGCAAGACTGAGGGAGCATAACATTTGGGAGGGGCAGTACTGAGGGGTATAACACTTGGGAGAGGCAGGACTGAGGGAGTATAACACTTGGGAGGGGCAGGACTGAGGGAGTATAACACTTGAGAGGGGCAGTACTGAGGGAGTATAACACTTGGGAGGGGCAGGACTGAGGGGTATAACACTTGGGAGGGGCAGTACTGAGGGGTATAACACTTGGGAGGGGCAGGACTGAGGGGTATAACACTTGAGAGGGGCAGTACTGAGGGGTATAACACTTGAGAGGGGCAGTACTGAGGGGTATAACACTTGGGAGGGGCAGTACTGAGGGAGTATAACACTTGAGAGGGGCAGTACTGAGGGGTATAACACTTGGGAGGGGCAGTACTGAGGGGTATAACACTTGGGAGGGGCAGGACTGAGGGAGTATAAAACTTGGGAGGGGCAGTACTGAGGGAGTATAACACTTGGGAGGGGCAGGACTGAGGGAGTATAACACTTGAGAGGGGCAGTACTGAGGGAGTATAACACTTGGGAGGGGCAGTACTGAGGGGTATAACACTTGGGAGGGGCAGTACTGAGGGAGTATAACACTTCGGAGGGGCAGGACTGAGGGAGTATAACACTTGAGAGGGGCAGTACTGAGGGGTATAACACTTGGGAGGGGCAGGACTGAGGGAGTATAACACTTGGGAGGGGCAGTACTGAGGGAGTATAACACTTGGGGGGGCAGTACTGAGGGAGTATAACACTTGGGGGGGCAGTACTGAGGGAGTATAACACGGGAGGGGCAGGACTGAGGGAGTATAACACTTGGGAGCGGCAGGACTGAGGGGTATAACACTTGGGAGGGGCAGTACTGAGGAGTATAACACTTGGGAGGGGCAGGACTGAGGGAGTATAACACTTGGGAGGGGCAGTACTGAGGGAGTATAACACTTGGGAGGGGCAGGACTGAGGGAGTATAACACTTGGGAGGGGCAGGACTGAGGGAGTATAACACTTGAGAGGGGCAGGACTGAGGGGTATAACACTTGGGAGGGGCAGGACTGAGGGAGTATAACACTTGGGGGGGCAGTACTGAGGGGTATAACACTTGGGAGGGGCAGTACTGAGGGAGTATAACACTTGGGAGGGGCAGGACTGAGGGAGTATAACACTTGGGAGGGGCAGGACTGAGGGAGTATAACACTTGGGAGGGGCAGTACTGAGGGGTATAACACTTGGGAGGGGCAGGACTGAGGGGTATAACACTTGAGAGGGGCAGGACTGAGGGAGTATAACACTTGGGAGGGGCAGGACTGAGGGGTATAACACTTGAGAGGGGCACGACTGAGGGAGTATAACACTGGGGAGGGGCAGGACTGAGGGTTATAACACTTGGGAGGGGCAGTACTGAGGGGTATAACACTTGGGAGGGGCAGGACTGAGGGGTATAACACTTGGGAGGGGCAGGACTGAGGGAGTATAACACTTGGGAGGGGCAGTACTGAGGGAGTATAACACTTGGGAGGGGCAGGACTGAGGGAGTATAACACTTGGGAGGGGCAGGACTGAGGGAGTATAACACTTGGGGGGGCAGTACTGAGGGGTATAACACTTGGGAGGGGCAGTACTGAGGGAGTATAACACTTGGGAGGGGCAGGACTGAGGGAGTATAACACTTGGGGGGGCAGTACTGAGGGGTATAACACTTGGGGGGGCAGTACTGAGGGGTATAACACTTGGGAGGGGCAGTACTGAGGGGTATAACACTTGGGAGGGGCAGTACTGAGGGAGCATAACACTTCGGAGGGGCAGTACTGAGGGGTATAACACTTGGGAGGGGCAGTACTGAGGGAGTATAACACTTGGGGGGGCAGGACTGAGGGAGTATAACACTTGGGAGGGGCAGGACTGAGGGAGCATAACACTTGGGGGGGCAGTACTGAGGGGTATAACACTTGGGAGGGGCAGTACTGAGGGAGCATAACACTTGGGGGGGCAGGACTGAGGGAGTATAACACTTGGGAGGGGCAGGACTGAGGGAGCATAACACTTGGGGGGGCAGTACTGAGGGGTATAACACTTGGGAGGGGCAGTACTGAGGGGTATAACACTTGGGAGGGGCAGTACTGAGGGAGCATAACACTTCGGAGGGGCAGTACTGAGGGGTATAACACTTGGGAGGGGCAGTACTGAGGGAGTATAACACTTGGGAGGGGCAGTACTGAGGGGTATAACACTTGGGAGGGGCAGTACTGAGGCGTATAACACTTGGGAGGGGCAGGACTGAGGGAGTATAACACTTGGGAGGGCAGTACTGAGGGAGTATAACACTTGGGAGGGGCAGGACTGAGGGGTATAACACTTGGGAGGGGCAGTACTGAGGGGTATAACACTTGGGAGGGGCAGGACTGAGGGAGTATAACACTTGGGAGGGGCAGTACTGAGGGAGTATAACACTTGGGAGGGGCAGGACTGAGGGGTATAACACTTGGGAGGGGCAGTACTGAGGGGTATAACACTTGGGAGGGGCAGTACTGAGGGAGTATAACACTTGGGAGGGGCAGTACTGAGGGGTATAACACTTGGGAGGGGCAGGACTGAGGGAGTATAACACTTGGGAGGGGCAGTACTGAGGGGTATAACACTTGGGAGGGGCAGTACTGAGGGGTATAACACTTGGGAGGGGCAGGACTGAGGGGTATAACACTTGGGAGGGGCAGGACTGAGGGAGTATAACACTTGGGAGGGGCAGGACTGAGGGGTATAACACTTGGGAGGGGCAGGACTGAGGGGCATAACACTTGGGAGGGGCAGGACTGAGGGAGTATAACACTTGGGAGGGGCAGTACTGAGGGAGTATAACACTTGGGAGGGGCAGTACTGAGGGAGTATAACACTTGGGAGGGGCAGTACTGAGGGGTATAACACTTGGGAGGGGCAGTACTGAGGGAGTATAACACTTGGGAGGGGCAGTACTGAGGGAGTATAACACTTGGGAGGGGCAGTACTGAGGGGTATAACACTTGGGAGGGGCAGGACTGAGGGGTATAACACTTGGGAGGGGCAGGACTGAGGGAGTATAACACTTGGGAGGGGCAGGACTGAGGGAGTATAACACTTGGGAGGGGCAGTACTGAGGGGTATAACACTTGGGAGGGGCAGGACTGAGGGAGTATAACACTTGGGAGGGGCAGTACTGAGGGGTATAACACTTGGGAGGGGCAGGACTGAGGGAGTATAACACTTGGGAGGGGCAGTACTGAGGGGTATAACACTTGGGAGGGGCAGGACTGAGGGGCATAACACTTGAGAGGGGCAGTACTGAGGGGTATAACACTTGAGAGGGGCAGGACTGAGGGAGTATAACACTTGGGAGGGGCAGTACTGAGGGGTATAACACTTGGGAGGGGCAGGACTGAGGGAGAAAACACTTGGGAGGGGCAGGACTGAGGGAGTATAACACTTGGGAGGGGCAGTACTGAGGGAGTATAACACTTGGGAGGGGCAGGACTGAGGGAGCATAACACTTGGGAGGGGCAGGACTGTGGGAGCATAACACTTGGGAGGGGCAGGACTGAGGGGTATAACACTTGGGAGGGGCAGTACTGAGGGAGTATAACACTTGGGAGGGGCAGGACTGAGGGGTATAACACTTGGGAGGGGCAGGACTGAGGGAGTATAACACTTGGGAGGGGCAGGACTGAGGGGTATAACACTTGGGAGGGGCAGTACTGAGGGAGTATAACACTTGGGAGGGGCAGGACTGAGGGGTATAACACTTGGGAGGGGCAGGACTGAGGGGTATAACACTTGGGAGGGGCAGTACTGAGGGAGTATAACACTTGGGAGGGGCAGGACTGAGGGAGTATAACACTTGGGAGGGGCAGGACTGAGGGGTATAACACTTGAGAGGGGCACGACTGAGGGAGTATAACACTGGGGAGGGGCAGGACTGAGGGTTATAACACTTGGGAGGGGCAGTACTGAGGGGTATAACACTTGGGAGGGGCAGGACTGAGGGGTATAACACTTGGGAGGGGCAGGACTGAGGGAGTATAACACTTGGGAGGGGCAGTACTGAGGGAGTATAACACTTGGGAGGGGCAGGACTGAGGGAGTATAACACTTGGGAGGGGCAGGACTGAGGGAGTATAACACTTGGGGGGGCAGTACTGAGGGGTATAACACTTGGGAGGGGCAGTACTGAGGGAGTATAACACTTGGGAGGGGCAGGACTGAGGGAGTATAACACTTGGGGGGGCAGTACTGAGGGGTATAACACTTGGGGGGGCAGTACTGAGGGGTATAACACTTGGGAGGGGCAGTACTGAGGGGTATAACACTTGGGAGGGGCAGTACTGAGGGAGCATAACACTTCGGAGGGGCAGTACTGAGGGGTATAACACTTGGGAGGGGCAGTACTGAGGGAGTATAACACTTGGGGGGGCAGGACTGAGGGAGTATAACACTTGGGAGGGGCAGGACTGAGGGAGCATAGCACTTGGGGGGGCAGTACTGAGGGGTATAACACTTGGGAGGGGCAGTACTGAGGGAGCATAACACTTGGGGGGGCAGGACTGAGGGAGTATAACACTTGGGAGGGGCAGGACTGAGGGAGCATAACACTTGGGGGGGCAGTACTGAGGGGTATAACACTTGGGAGGGGCAGTACTGAGGGGTATAACACTTGGGAGGGGCAGTACTGAGGGAGCATAACACTTCGGAGGGGCAGTACTGAGGGGTATAACACTTGGGAGGGGCAGTACTGAGGGAGTATAACACTTGGGAGGGGCAGTACTGAGGGGTATAACACTTGGGAGGGGCAGTACTGAGGCGTATAACACTTGGGAGGGGCAGGACTGAGGGAGTATAACACTTGGGAGGGCAGTACTGAGGGAGTATAACACTTGGGAGGGGCAGGACTGAGGGGTATAACACTTGGGAGGGGCAGTACTGAGGGGTATAACACTTGGGAGGGGCAGGACTGAGGGAGTATAACACTTGGGAGGGGCAGTACTGAGGGAGTATAACACTTGGGAGGGGCAGGACTGAGGGGTATAACACTTGGGAGGGGCAGTACTGAGGGGTATAACACTTGGGAGGGGCAGTACTGAGGGAGTATAACACTTGGGAGGGGCAGTACTGAGGGGTATAACACTTGGGAGGGGCAGGACTGAGGGAGTATAACACTTGGGAGGGGCAGTACTGAGGGGTATAACACTTGGGAGGGGCAGTACTGAGGGGTATAACACTTGGGAGGGGCAGGACTGAGGGGTATAACACTTGGGAGGGGCAGGACTGAGGGAGTATAACACTTGGGAGGGGCAGGACTGAGGGGTATAACACTTGGGAGGGGCAGGACTGAGGGGCATAACACTTGGGAGGGGCAGGACTGAGGGAGTATAACACTTGGGAGGGGCAGTACTGAGGGAGTATAACACTTGGGAGGGGCAGTACTGAGGGAGTATAACACTTGGGAGGGGCAGTACTGAGGGGTATAACACTTGGGAGGGGCAGTACTGAGGGAGTATAACACTTGGGAGGGGCAGTACTGAGGGAGTATAACACTTGGGAGGGGCAGTA
Source organism: Mobula birostris (assembly GCF_030028105.1). Taxonomy (NCBI): domain Eukaryota; kingdom Metazoa; phylum Chordata; class Chondrichthyes; order Myliobatiformes; family Myliobatidae; genus Mobula; species Mobula birostris. The sequence continues at coordinate 41,999,260 of NC_092380.1, read as the reverse complement.
CTGAGGGGTATAACACTTGGGAGGGGCAGGACTGAGGGGTATAACACTTGGGAGGGGCAGGACTGAGGGAGTATAACACTTGGGAGGGGCAGGACTGAGGGAGTATAACACTTGGGAGGGGCAGTACTGAGGGGTATAACACTTGGGAGGGGCAGGACTGAGGGAGTATAACACTTGGGAGGGGCAGGACTGAGGGAGCATAACACTTGGGGGGGCAGTACTGAGGGGTATAACACTTGGGAGGGGCAGTACTGAGGGGTATAACACTTGGGAGGGGCAGTACTGAGGGAGCATAACACTTCGGAGGGGCAGTACTGAGGGGTATAACACTTGGGAGGGGCAGTACTGAGGGAGTATAACACTTGGGAGGGGCAGTACTGAGGGGTATAACACTTGGGAGGGGCAGTACTGAGGCGTATAACACTTGGGAGGGGCAGGACTGAGGGAGTATAACACTTGGGAGGGCAGTACTGAGGGAGTATAACACTTGGGAGGGGCAGGACTGAGGGGTATAACACTTGGGAGGGGCAGTACTGAGGGGTATAACACTTGGGAGGGGCAGGACTGAGGGAGTATAACACTTGGGAGGGGCAGTACTGAGGGAGTATAACACTTGGGAGGGGCAGGACTGAGGGGTATAACACTTGGGAGGGGCAGTACTGAGGGGTATAACACTTGGGAGGGGCAGTACTGAGGGAGTATAACACTTGGGAGGGGCAGTACTGAGGGGTATAACACTTGGGAGGGGCAGGACTGAGGGAGTATAACACTTGGGAGGGGCAGTACTGAGGGGTATAACACTTGGGAGGGGCAGTACTGAGGGGTATAACACTTGGGAGGGGCAGGACTGAGGGGTATAACACTTGGGAGGGGCAGGACTGAGGGAGTATAACACTTGGGAGGGGCAGGACTGAGGGGTATAACACTTGGGAGGGGCAGGACTGAGGGGCATAACACTTGGGAGGGGCAGGACTGAGGGAGTATAACACTTGGGAGGGGCAGTACTGAGGGAGTATAACACTTGGGAGGGGCAGTACTGAGGGAGTATAACACTTGGGAGGGGCAGTACTGAGGGGTATAACACTTGGGAGGGGCAGTACTGAGGGAGTATAACACTTGGGAGGGGCAGTACTGAGGGAGTATAACATTTGGGAGGGGCAGTACTGAGGGGTATAACACTTGGGAGGGGCAGGACTGAGGGGTATAACACTTGGGAGGGGCAGGACTGAGGGAGTATAACACTTGGGAGGGGCAGGACTGAGGGAGTATAACACTTGGGAGGGGCAGTACTGAGGGGTATAACACTTGGGAGGGGCAGGACTGAGGGAGTATAACACTTGGGAGGGGCAGTACTGAGGGGTATAACACTTGGGAGGGGCAGGACTGAGGGAGTATAACACTTGGGAGGGGCAGTACTGAGGGGTATAACACTTGGGAGGGGCAGGACTGAGGGGCATAACACTTGAGAGGGGCAGTACTGAGGGGTATAACACTTGAGAGGGGCAGGACTGAGGGAGTATAACACTTGGGAGGGGCAGTACTGAGGGGTATAACACTTGGGAGGGGCAGGACTGAGGGAGAAAACACTTGGGAGGGGCAGGACTGAGGGAGTATAACACTTGGGAGGGGCAGTACTGAGGGAGTATAACACTTGGGAGGGGCAGGACTGAGGGAGCATAACACTTGGGAGGGGCAGGACTGTGGGAGCATAACACTTGGGAGGGGCAGGACTGAGGGGTATAACACTTGGGAGGGGCAGTACTGAGGGAGTATAACACTTGGGAGGGGCAGGACTGAGGGGTATAACACTTGGGAGGGGCAGGACTGAGGGAGTATAACACTTGGGAGGGGCAGGACTGAGGGGTATAACACTTGGGAGGGGCAGTACTGAGGGAGTATAACACTTGGGAGGGGCAGGACTGAGGGGTATAACACTTGGGAGGGGCAGGACTGAGGGGTATAACACTTGGGAGGGGCAGTACTGAGGGAGTATAACACTTGGGAGGGGCAGGACTGAGGGAGTATAACACTTGGGAGGGGCAGGACTGAGGGGTATAACACTTGAGAGGGGCACGACTGAGGGAGTATAACACTGGGGAGGGGCAGGACTGAGGGTTATAACACTTGGGAGGGGCAGTACTGAGGGGTATAACACTTGGGAGGGGCAGGACTGAGGGGTATAACACTTGGGAGGGGCAGGACTGAGGGAGTATAACACTTGGGAGGGGCAGTACTGAGGGAGTATAACACTTGGGAGGGGCAGGACTGAGGGAGTATAACACTTGGGAGGGGCAGGACTGAGGGAGTATAACACTTGGGGGGGCAGTACTGAGGGGTATAACACTTGGGAGGGGCAGTACTGAGGGAGTATAACACTTGGGAGGGGCAGGACTGAGGGAGTATAACACTTGGGGGGGCAGTACTGAGGGGTATAACACTTGGGGGGGCAGTACTGAGGGGTATAACACTTGGGAGGGGCAGTACTGAGGGGTATAACACTTGGGAGGGGCAGTACTGAGGGAGCATAACACTTCGGAGGGGCAGTACTGAGGGGTATAACACTTGGGAGGGGCAGTACTGAGGGAGTATAACACTTGGGGGGGCAGGACTGAGGGAGTATAACACTTGGGAGGGGCAGGACTGAGGGAGCATAGCACTTGGGGGGGCAGTACTGAGGGGTATAACACTTGGGAGGGGCAGTACTGAGGGAGCATAACACTTGGGGGGGCAGGACTGAGGGAGTATAACACTTGGGAGGGGCAGGACTGAGGGAGCATAACACTTGGGGGGGCAGTACTGAGGGGTATAACACTTGGGAGGGGCAGTACTGAGGGGTATAACACTTGGGAGGGGCAGTACTGAGGGAGCATAACACTTCGGAGGGGCAGTACTGAGGGGTATAACACTTGGGAGGGGCAGTACTGAGGGAGTATAACACTTGGGAGGGGCAGTACTGAGGGGTATAACACTTGGGAGGGGCAGTACTGAGGCGTATAACACTTGGGAGGGGCAGGACTGAGGGAGTATAACACTTGGGAGGGCAGTACTGAGGGAGTATAACACTTGGGAGGGGCAGGACTGAGGGGTATAACACTTGGGAGGGGCAGTACTGAGGGGTATAACACTTGGGAGGGGCAGGACTGAGGGAGTATAACACTTGGGAGGGGCAGTACTGAGGGAGTATAACACTTGGGAGGGGCAGGACTGAGGGGTATAACACTTGGGAGGGGCAGTACTGAGGGGTATAACACTTGGGAGGGGCAGTACTGAGGGAGTATAACACTTGGGAGGGGCAGTACTGAGGGGTATAACACTTGGGAGGGGCAGGACTGAGGGAGTATAACACTTGGGAGGGGCAGTACTGAGGGGTATAACACTTGGGAGGGGCAGTACTGAGGGGTATAACACTTGGGAGGGGCAGGACTGAGGGGTATAACACTTGGGAGGGGCAGGACTGAGGGAGTATAACACTTGGGAGGGGCAGGACTGAGGGGTATAACACTTGGGAGGGGCAGGACTGAGGGGCATAACACTTGGGAGGGGCAGGACTGAGGGAGTATAACACTTGGGAGGGGCAGTACTGAGGGAGTATAACACTTGGGAGGGGCAGTACTGAGGGGTATAACACTTGGGAGGGGCAGTACTGAGGGAGTATAACACTTGGGAGGGGCAGTACTGAGGGAGTATAACACTTGGGAGGGGCAGTACTGAGGGGTATAACACTTGGGAGGGGCAGGACTGAGGGGTATAACACTTGGGAGGGGCAGGACTGAGGGAGTATAACACTTGGGAGGGGCAGGACTGAGGGAGTATAACACTTGGGAGGGGCAGGACTGAGGGGTATAACACTTGGGAGGGGCAGGACTGAGGGAGTATAACACTTGGGAGGGGCAGTACTGAGGGGTATAACACTTGGGAGGGGCAGGACTGAGGGAGTATAACACTTGGGAGGGGCAGTACTGAGGGGTATAACACTTGGGAGGGGCAGGACTGAGGGAGTATAACACTTGGGAGGGGCAGTACTGAGGGGTATAACACTTGGGAGGGGCAGGACTGAGGGGCATAACACTTGAGAGGGGCAGTACTGAGGGGTATAACACTTGAGAGGGGCAGGACTGAGGGAGTATAACACTTGGGAGGGGCAGTACTGAGGGGTATAACACTTGGGAGGGGCAGGACTGAGGGAGAAAACACTTGGGAGGGGCAGGACTGAGGGAGTATAACACTTGGGAGGGGCAGTACTGAGGGAGTATAACACTTGGGAGGGGCAGGACTGAGGGAGCATAACACTTGGGAGGGGCAGGACTGTGGGAGCATAACACTTGGGAGGGGCAGGACTGAGGGGTATAACACTTGGGAGGGGCAGTACTGAGGGAGTATAACACTTGGGAGGGGCAGGACTGAGGGGTATAACACTTGGGAGGGGCAGGACTGAGGGAGTATAACACTTGGGAGGGGCAGGACTGAGGGGTATAACACTTGGGAGGGGCAGTACTGAGGGAGTATAACACTTGGGAGGGGCAGGACTGAGGGGTATAACACTTGGGAGGGGCAGGACTGAGGGGTATAACACTTGGGAGGGGCAGTACTGAGGGAGTATAACACTTGGGAGGGGCAGGACTGAGGGAGTATAACACTTGGGAGGGGCAGTACTGAGGGGTATAACACTTGGGAGGGGCAGGACTGAGGGAGTATAACACTTGGGAGGGGCAGTACTGAGGGGTATAACACTTGGGAGGGGCAGTACTGAGGGAGTATAACACTTGGGAGGGGCAGTACTGAGGGGTATAACACTTGGGAGGGGCAGGACTGAGGGGTATAACACTTGGGAGGGGCAGGACTGAGGGAGTATAACACTTGGGAGGGGCAGGACTGAGGGGTATAACACTTGGGAGGGGCAGGACTGAGGGGCATAACACTTGGGAGGGGCAGGACTGAGGGGCATAACACTTGGGAGGGGCAGGACTGAGGGAGTATAACACTTGGGAGGGGCAGTACTGAGGGAGTATAACACTTGGGAGGGGCAGTACTGAGGGGTATAACACTTGGGAGGGGCAGTACTGAGGGAGTATAACACTTGGGAGGGGCAGGACTGAGGGAGTATAACACTTGGGAGGGGCAGGACTGAGGGAGTATAACACTTGGGAGGGGCAGTACTGAGGGGTATAACACTTGGGAGGGGCAGGACTGAGGGGTATAACACTTGGGAGGGGCAGTACTGAGGGAGTATAACACTTGGGAGGGGCAGGACTGAGGGAGTATAACACTTGGGAGGGGCAGGACTGAGGGGTATAACACTTGGGAGGGGCAGGACTGAGGGGTATAACACTTGGGAGGGCAGTACTGAGGGGTATAACACTTGGGAGGGGCAGTACTGAGGGGTATAACACTTGGGAGGGGCAGGACTGAGGGAGTATAACACTTGGGAGGGGCAGGACTGAGGGAGTATAACACTTGGGAGGGGCAGTACTGAGGGGTATAACACTTGGGAGGGGCAGGACTGAGGGGTATAACACTTGGGAGGGGCAGTACTGAGGGAGTATAACACTTGGGAGGGGCAGGACTGAGGGAGTATAACACTTGGGAGGGGCAGGACTGAGGGGTATAACACTTGGGAGGGGCAGGACTGAGGGGTATAACACTTGGGAGGGCAGTACTGAGGGGTATAACACTTGGGAGGGGCAGTACTGAGGGAGTATAACACTTGGGAGGGGCAGTACTGAGGGAGTATAACACTTGGGAGGGGCAGTACTGAGGGGTATAACACTTGGGAGGGGCAGGACTGAGGGAGTATAACACTTGGGAGGGGCAGGACTGAGGGAAAGCCACTCTGGAAGAGGAATTACTAAGGGAGTGTCACATTGTGAGAGAGGCAGTAAGGAGGATATTTATTTGTGAATCACATGCTCCTTTTTTCACAGTAGAGTCCAAAGAAAACAGGGAAAACTATAAACCATGGATAACTAAAACTTCAAAAACCAAAATGTCAACAGTTCAAAAATATTCATACCATTTTTGCTCAGTACATAGTTGTACCACCTCCACAGCTATTACGGCCAGAAATCTTTTTGGATAAGTCTCTAATAGCTTTGCACAAGGTGATAGAGCAATATTTGCCCATTGCTCCTTGCAAAATTGCTCAAGCTGTGGCAGTTTAGTTGGGGAGCGGAGGTGGACAGCAATCTTGAGGTCTTGTCAGATATGTTCGATTGGGTTAAGATCAGGACTCTGGACACATATTTTCTTCATTTGAAGCCACTCCATGGTTGCTGTAGCAGTGTGCTTTGGGTCGTTGTCCCACTGAAAGACAAACTTCCAATGCTTGGAGAATGACTGAGGCGTTCTGAAGGCTGAAGGTACTCGCAGTGCCCTGTCCGTGAATTGGATGAGGTCACCCTCCTCGATACAGACTAGATTGTAGGTACCATGGAGGTCTAATTTTGTGAATACCCTCTCCCCTTAGAGTATCTCAAAAGCCGTATCCACAAGGTGAAGGGGGTAGCAGCTCTTGGTCATTATGCAGTTTCATCCCCTGTAATCAATGCATGGCTGCAGGCTCCCATCTTTCTTTTGAATAAAGAACCCTGTGCTGGTGGGTGAGATGGAGGGCTGAGTGAAGCTCATGGCAAGAGCTTCCTTTATATACTCCTCCATGGTGTTTCTCTCTGGGCCTGAGAGCACGTACAAACAGCCCCATGGAGGACAAGTGCCGGGCGGCAGGTCTAAGGCACAGTCGTAGGGTCAGTGCGGTGGAGGAGTCGAGGCCTCTCCCTTGCTGATGACCTCCTCCAAGTCCTTGTAAACAGAGGTGATTTTGACTGGTTTGGGTGTTGCCATCTCCTCCAAACCTTCGTTCGAGGATGGCTCCTGTGATTTCTTTGGTGACAGGGGTGATTCAATGGGCTTCAGAGTCTGCTCTCTGAGCTCACAAAGACCATCCATGCAAACAGCGGCTAAATCAGAGCCCGACTCCCTGTCTGTACCCACAGGCAATGGCAGCGAGGCACCACAGGAGGTTCTCACATCCTCGGAACAGGCTTCGAGGATCAGCGTGAAGAAGCCTTTTCCGTCCTTGAGACCTGGCAGCTGGTCCCCTTCAGCTTAGCTGCAAGTCTCCCAGACTGCTCAGGCATCTCCTTGGTCTTCTCCTGACCCAGGAATTCCTCTCTAGTTCCTGTGGATTCCGACTGGACTGTGTCGGCCTCGCAATGTCCCGTTGGTCAGAACCGGCTTGTCCGCTCGAGGACTGGTCTAGGTCTCAGTTTCCCTTGAACTGAAGCCTGACCCTTATAGGTCATTGGTCACTAGAGAGTCTGTGTGTCAGAACACCATGCTGTAAACAAAGCCTCATACAATGACCAGACCAAGCAATGATTCTCCCCTCTCTCCAGTCCACCGATGGGTTATACTGGGACAGCCAAGGGTACCCAAGGATCAGAGGTATGAGTGGAGAGTCAATAACGTAGAAACTAATGTCTTCCACATGGTCCCCTGTCCTCATCTACAACAGCAGTCTGTTGTTGGATCTGCCCAGAACCTGCCCGGAGTGGGCGGCTATCCAAGGCAGTTGCAGGCAAGGACTGGCTCAACTCTCGCTGCGGTATATCGAACCGACGGCTGGATTCTAAGTCCAGAAAATTTCCCACTGCCTCAGGTTCTTACTGCAGGTGAACTCCACCTTCAGCACGAAGCCAGAATCTGTGGGATTGGCTGTAGTGGCTGCTACTGTCACAGTTTTCCCGACACTGGATGGTCTTAGCCCAGGTGGCTACAGCTTCGGACATTTGTCCAGCAGATGACCTGCTTCCCCACCGTAAAATCAACAACCTTGACTCCAATGCCGGAACCTCTCTTCGGCAGAGGGCCTAGTGCAACCGACCTTCATGGATTTGATTGGATCTGGAGCAAGGTCCGAGCTTGGGGAGTGGAACTACGATGTGTAGAACCTCGCAAGGACTGGCTCTCTTCAACCTCCTGAAGTAGTCCCACTTTCACTCTGCCAGACAATTATCAAGATGGAGGGACTGTTTGATGAGAACCCCCAAGTTCTCTGCTGGCTCTCCCAAGGCAAGGGCATCCTTCAGTTCATCTCTGAGTCTATGGTGATTTAGCATGGCCAAGGCCTCACAATTCCAACCACCCTCCTGGGCCAAGGTCCAAAATTTGAATGCGTAGTCAGCCACTGACCGTCCCCGTCCCCCCTGTAGAATCCTCATCAGACGGTCCGAGGATCGGCTGGTTCTGGCGGGGTGATGGAACACCTTCCTCATGCCAGCCACAAACTCCTCCGAACCCGTGCAGAACTCTGACCCACGTTTTCCAATGTGGGGTGACCCAGGCTAGGGCCCTTCCAGTCAGGAGAGAAATAATGAAGACCATCTTGCCGCACTCCAAAGGGAACCGGGATAACTGACGTTCAAATACTAACGAACATTGAATGAGGAAGCTGCGGCAAGAACCCGGGTTACCGTCGAATCTCTCCGGGGTTGGACGGTGTACTGACCCCGGAGACAGTGTACTGACCCCGGAGCAGCCCTAACCGGTTCTCCCAAGCGACTCTGGCTTCCTCCTTGCAAAATCTCCAGGCTCTGTCTGGAAATATCTTCTCTGTGGCTGGCCACAGCAGACGATAGACTCTGATACCCCACTGGGTCCATGTTAGTGGTGTGCCGAGAATGTGACGAGAACCTGACGAGGATTGCTTAGACCCAAATGCTGGAGTCTCTGAGCCTGCAATTGGGACACGATCTCAAACGGGATCGAGAAACTGAGCACAATGCAAACGCTAGACGAAGTCACTGGTAGGCTTACGACTGAGCACTGAACCTTCTTCTTCTTCTTCTTCTATTTCCAGCTGTTTAGATGCATCTAGGCGTATTACAGCCCTCCACAGGATGTATAATTAATTACAGAACTTCAAGGTACTCAAGTTCTCGAATACAACCTAGTCTCACGTATAAACTGAATGATAGACTCTTCAATCAGATGTTGGTTCTCTTGATGGCCAAACAAAGATTGAATAGAAAATCAAAATAAATTTAAGCCAGATGGCCTCTTGAACAGCATGCTTCTTGCAATTTGTATCAATTACAGCTCAGCAAAACATGCTGGACTGTCTCTGGACTACCACAGTCACATAATCCAGTAGGCTGTTTTCCAATTATCTTTAAGTAATAGTTTAGCCCACAATGCCCCAACCTAAGTCTTATAAATTTCACCATATCTCCACGACTTAAAAGGTAACAATCTGAACCTTTTTAACTAGTGGGTGACTAGAAAAGTAATGCCTGCCCCTTATTTCATTTTTCCAATCCTCCTGCCACTTCTTCTCTATACCTTTTTTAATCCCACTCCTCAATTCTGCTCTGCCTAGGGGAACTCTAATTTCTATTTGCCTGCTCTGTAAGGAAGACTTTGCAATGCCATCCACAATTTCATTTCCCTCCACCCCAGCATGCCCAGGTATCCATGAAAGTCTAACGGCACAACCCATCTTCCCTACTCTAAACAACACTAAGAGAATCTCAATAACTATGTCAGGACGAGCTTTTGATTTATTCCCTTTTATAGACTCTAAGGCAGCAGCAGAATCCAAACAGATGATAACCCTACGTGGTCGAGAGTCTTCTATCCACCACAAGGCCCAACCTAAGGATTGCTAATAATTCTGTTGCTAAGACAGAAACTCCACCTGAAACCCGGTGACCAATCTTAACTCCAAGTTGAGACACATACATCCCAAATCCTGCCCTACTGCTCTCTGGGTCCACTGAGCCATCAGTAAAAATCTTCTGATAAGATCCTCATTTATTATTTAAATATTCATTTGTGATCAACGCTGATGAAATTGCACTGCTTCCTTCAAGCTGAAAAAGGAGGAATAGGTCTACTTCTGGTTCTGGAAAGAGCCAAAAAGGGACGGGTGGCAGGCAAATTTGGCCAACTATGTCTTCCTCAGTCAGTTTCAATTTCACAGCCCAGCTATTAACCAAATCTAAAAATGTGTATCTTTTAATTTTACTTTGGCACTCTGACCTCCCCTGCAAAAGACACTTTGATGGACAGCTGTGATTGAATCCATTTAGTTTTACCCAATACTGCAGGCCCGACTGAATTCGTCTTAAATGCAGAGGCATTTCTCCCACCTCCACACGTAATGCCGGGACTGATGTTGTTCTAAAAGCTCCATAACAGAGTCTAAGTGCTTTGGACTGCACAGTGTCTGATTGTCCAAGCACTGCCGTAGCAGCAGAACCATAAACAATACAACCATAATCTATAACTGATCTAATCATAGCTAGATGTATTAAGTACATAGTTTCCTGCCCTGCTCTCCAGTCGCATCCAGCAATACTTCTCATAACATTTAAAACTTTCTCACACTTTCCAATCGTTTTATCTATATGAACCCTCCAAGTAAGTCTTTCATCAAACCAGACACCTAAAAACTTGAATACCTTGACTCTTTCTAATGGAGAATCATATAGACACAATTCACAATCAGGAATCTTTCTTCTAAAGCCAAAAATCATGTATTTGGATTTAGAAGCAGAAATCCTGAAACCCCATTTATCAGCCCAGTTTTCAACTGATCTTAAAGCCTTTTGTACCTACCTTAATATATACTTGATGTTTCTTCCTCTTTTCCAGATTGCATCATCATCTGCAAACAATGATTTGCCAAATCCTGTCCCTACCTGATCAAAGATATCATTTATCATGACATTAAAAAGAACTGGACTAATGACACTTCCTTGAGGGGTACCATTACCTATTTTAACTGACTTGGAGCTTGTTCTGCCTATTCTTACCTGAATTGACCTTTCCTTAAGAAAATCTTTGATCCAATTAAACATACTACCTCTAATTCCCGCATCATAGAGTTTAATTAATAAGCCATCCTTCCATAGTGAGTCATAAGCTCTTTCAATATCTAGAAATACACTTATTACTTCTCTATTTTGAAACGCTTTTTTAATATCATGATCAAAAAGGGCAACAGATTCCATTGTTTATCTTCCAGTTCTAAAACCATTTTGATAGGCAGCAAAATGTCCCTTATTTTCCAAAAAATAAACGAGTCTGTTGGTAACCATTCGTTCCATAGTTTTACAAAGCACTGACATTAAAGCTACAGGCCAATACGAACTAGGACTAGACACATCCTTACCTGGCTTTAAAACTGGAACTACCACTGCATGCTTCCCTTCTACTGGTAATTTTCCTTCTTTCCACACTGAATTAAACAATGCTGGAATTTCTCTTAATACAGATGTGGTAAACCATATATATGTTGTAATTAGGTTAACTGTCTGGACATGCTCCTCTGCTGACTGCCCCTGTGGCTCCTCCCACAGATCCCCGAAAGGTGATTCCGCCTTGCCCCTCCCCCTCAGTCCGGGAGCAGATACTCAACATGGAGGTTGTATTGTACAGCGAATAAAAGCCTTTCAGTAGTTTACCCAACTTCAGTCTTTTGGAGTCATTGAAGGTGCTTCAACAGAGACATCTGAATGCTTAAGCAATTCATAACACAGTCCATCCCTACCAGGAGAAGTGTTTGAATCTGATTGGACAGCTTCCTGCAATTCCTGAAGGGAGAAAAACAAATTTATGGAGCTATTATCATCCAAACTCCTGTCCAATTTCCAACTTTCCTTTAACATAATTTCCTTTCTCAAATCACCTAGCTCTCCAGAACTGTGTAACGCTTGGAACACCTCTACAAACATATCAGCCTTTTCCTTATTGGTTACTGCTTCAATATCTCCATCCAGCAAAGCTGGGATAGATGGTTTCCTATATATCCCTGACATTCTGTGAATGATCGTCCAGAGCTGCTTTATAGATGTCTCAGGGCCCAGGGTTCCACAAAATCTTCTCCAATCATCCCTCTTTGCATTTTTAATTACTCTCCTTGCTACCGCTCTTTCCTTTTTATACTCCATAACATTATCTAACACTGGGTACTTTCTTAATTTCCTGTAAACTCTATTTCTGTTTCTTACTGCTATATCACAATTTTTATTCCACCACAGAACTAATGCTTGAGCCTTAAGTACATTCCGTAGCAGAATAGTCAACTGAGCAACTTTATGAATTATAGAACAGAGGGATTCATTCCAATCATCTATGGAGCCCTCGATATTAATCTCTTCTATTATATCCACAGCTTTCTCCTGGTACTCATTCCAATGGGCCAAAGAAAAATTATACCTAGCAGACCTCTCCTCAACTTCTACTATCAAATTTCTACCAAATCGACATAATATAGGATAGTGATCACTTCCTAGTGTGTATCTGTCCATAACATCCTATTTCCCAACCCTAGCTAAGTTTGAGGAAGTGATAGATAAGTCTAAGTGACTACACGTATTCTTTACAATATTAAATCTTGTAGGCCTTCCGTCATTTAGCAGTACCATGTTGTATTTATCTAGAAACTCCTCTGTTACTGCTCCATTACTATCTTTACTTTCACTACCCCATATAGGATTATGGGCATTGAAATCTCCAACCCAGATTACTGGGGATCTTACCTTATTCATAATTTCATCCAAATCTGATAACAGCATATTACCTGGATTATAAAAGTTAATCAAAGTTATTTGACCACGAGAGCTCCAAACCTCCACAGCCACAATTTCAAGGTTAGATTTAATATCAAGTCTTCTAAGCTGGAGTCCTGTTTTTATGAAAGTTGCACACTCTCCACCAGATTTACCTGTTCTGTCAGCTCTCAAACTATCATATCCAGGGATCACAAAATCTAAATGAGGCTTTAACCATGTCTCCTGTATACAGATCAAATCAGGCTTGTCTTTAAAAGTTCCAACATATCTTTTTAATTCTTGACCATTTGCAGATAAACTTCTTGCGTTCCATTGTAATATTAAAAACATTGAAATACTAATTACTTACCTCTTCATCCACATAAAGCTCCTTCGTACTCTCTGATCCCGACAACTGGGAAATATTCAGTGATTGTTTGTCTGTCATATACTCATGTAATTTTTCCAGTGAAATCTGTTTTATATCAAGGAATCTCTCTGCAGCTCCAACAACTACGTTTATCATATCCGACCTCTTGGCTGTAGTTTTAGCCCCGACCAGTACATCAACAACAAACGCCAAAAAAGACTCTTTAATCATCAACAACATGCCTGAAGGAACCACAGTTGGAGGACTGGGAATGAACTGACTCCCCAGCATTCCAATCTTTTCTTTACTTATCCTTTGCTCTCTATCAACTTTCTTTACTGCTTCAGCATGTGATATTTTTTGTTGGATACTAACATCCTGAATCTGCTTTGCCTTACTAAAATACTCACATCCTCTGAACGCTGCTATATGGTCCCCTCCACAGTTACTGCATTTGGCACCGCTGCCTTATATGCTTAATATCATGATCCTCTCCACATTTCATACATCTTCCTTTACCTCAACATGTACAAATCTCTGGCAATTATAACAGTGTAAGGGAGGCCTAATGTATTCTCTAACTTGATAAGACATGCACCCAAGATAAACTCTAGTTGGAAGAACATCACCTGCAAAAACCAGAAGAACAGGGGAATCCCAATTACCACCTTCTCTCGATTTTAATTGTTTGGCTTCAATCACTCGACCACCTTTAATATTGTCCAAAATTTCCTTTTCAGTCATGCCAGACCAAATACCATACACTACTTGATAACTCTGGAGTATTCCACAGTCTCCCACCCTCCCCCCTCCTTTCTTTCAGAGTAGTACACTCCACTTTCACCACCAATTTTCCCACTATTTTATCACTGTTATATTGGTCAATGTCTTTGCAACAAATTTTCAGCAATCCATTAGACAAAATCTTGGCCTGGAATCCTTTGCCTATTTGGTTCTCTAATGCTGCTGCCACTTTCAAAGGATTAAGGGCTCTAAATCCTCCTCCTCCTTCCTTCTGACCTTTAATTTTATACAGAACTATAAATTCCTCCAATTCACCCATTTTCCTCAATTTGTTGTCCCCCATTACTTCAGGTCTTTCACTTGATGCACCCCTTTTTCGGCTACCCTTACTTCTGGAGTATTCCACAGTCTCCCACCCTCCCCCCTCAATCTCAAACGCCGCCCCCTCCCTTTTGCAGCCATAGGCTACAAGCTAACCCTTTCCAAACTACAAGGCTTCTCCATACCAAAGTCCCCACCCACTCAATCCACCTCTGGCCAGCATATTCAGGAGCGAGCACTGAACCTCTGTTCAGGTGTTCTTTAAATACTCAATTCCTGGCACCCAAAACATGGATATCAATTAACAGGACCGTCCTAAGCCCTTAAAGAGGCTGCGCCAACAACCTATAGTACGGGGAGCTGGAGCATTTAAATCTCGGAAGCTGGCATGGTGGGGAGCGACTCACAACAGCTTCTCTATTATTTCTCTGTTATTATTACCTAGCCTTTTCTAATCATTTTGGTTTGGTCTGTTGAAAATCTACCATACTTGCTAAACTTTACAAAAACAGGGTGTATTTATTATTATGACCTCATGAAAACAGGTGACCCTCTACTTTTCTACATCAACAAATTGGGTGAGTTGGTCAGGTAATATACAGTATTGCACCTGAGGAAAGTTAGCGTAGTAATCACAAAAGGGGTGAATACTTTTTCAGCCTCACAATTTCAGTTTTCAATTTTTAGTGAATTGTTGACAGGTTTTAGAGTTTTTCTTTTGATTTGGCATGATGCACAATGTTTTGTAGATTAACTCAACAAATTTTACTTAAATATATTTTAAATTTAGGAAATGAGACAGTCAAATGTGAAAATAGTTGTGTGGGCTGAATACTTTTTCAAGACACTGTATATTCCCGGTAATACTGTGGGCTCTTATCTTGTTAAGCAGCCTCATGAGCAGCACCTTGTCAAAGGCCTTATGAAAATCCAAGTAGTCAACATCCACCGACTCTCCTTTGTCTGTCCTGCCTGTTATTTCCTCAAAGAATTCCAACAGATTTGTCAGGTAAGATTTCCCCTGAAGAAAACTATGCTGACTTTGGCCTATTTTATCATGTGCCTCCAAGTACCCCTAAACGTCATCCTTAATAATCGACTCCAACATCTTCTCACCACTGAAGTCAGGCTAACTGGCCTATAATTTCCTTTCTTCTGCCTTCCTCCCTTCTTAAAGATTGAACTGACATTTGCAATTTTCCAGTACTCCAGAACCATTCTAGTACAGTATCTAGTGATTCTTGAAAGATCATTACTGATACCTCTTTACTCTCTTCAGCCACCTCTTTCAAACCCTGGGGTGTAGTCCATCTGGTCCGGGTGACTTATCTAACTTCAGACCTTTCAGCTTCCGAAGCATCTTTTTTTTTTGGTATAGTAACATCATTCAGTTCTGCACCCTGACACTCTCAACTTCCTGGCATACTGCTAGTGTTTTCCACAGTGAAGTATGATGCAATATACTTATTGTCTGCCATTTCTTGTCTCCCATTACTACCTCTCCAGCATAATTTTTGAGCTGTCCAATATCCATTCTCACCTCCCTTTTACTCCTCATATATCTGAAAAAAACTTTTGGTATCCTCTTTTATATCAATGGCTAGCTTACCTTCATATTTCATCTTTTTTCTTCTCATGGCTTTTCTTTAGTTGCCTTTAGTTGGTTTTTAAAAGCTTCCCAATCCTCTAACCCTGCTATTTTTTTTGCTGTACTATATGCCCTCTCCTTTCCTTTTATGCTACCTTTGATTTCCCTTCTTACCCCGCGTGAGTGGGATCATTCTATGCCTTGGTGTCTGAGAGTGATGGCATGGGCTGATTTAGCTGGACAATGATGCTACAGGACCATTCACTCTCTGGTACTCTCTGATACTCTCTGATTTGGGACCGGTTAGTACCCTGGTACTGAAGTGGTCATTTGAGTACAATAACTGCTTTAAAGATAAGGAGTGGTGCTGGAGCCTGATATTTCATACCCCGACGTTGTTGAACGGTGATTCTAAAACTTGAGAAAAGTGACAGGGCAACTATTAATCCTTGGTTGACAATGGTCCTCACTATTAAAGGCTCTGTTCCAGGCAACTGAATCTGTGAAGACTGTGCTCAAGACCCAACCCAAATGGTTGAGTTAGACTTTAGTATAGTTGTGCATAGTGCCTTCACTTCCCTTGTAATTGTCAAGCAATGAAGATCATGTCCATTGTGGCTCTAGATGATTGGACACCACACTACGTCACTGAGCAGCTCGTCAGTGATTACAAGATGCCTGAGAGGGACTTACAGACTTATGCAGCTGGAGTTTACGGCAGCAATGAATTCTACATTGCTGTTTCTATAACAGTTTTTTTTTGACCATTCTGGGTTGTTAGTGTAGTGTATTTAATAGTTCAGTAATATTTGAATAATATTGTAAATACAGTGCCTATAAAAAGTATTCACCCCCACCCCACCCCACCCTGGAAGTTTTCATGTTTTATTGTTTTACAAAATTGAATCACAATGGATTTAATTTGGCTTTTTTGACACCGTTCAACAGAAAAAAGACTATTTCATGTCAAAGTGAAAACAGATCTATTCAAAGTGATCAAAATTAATTACAAATATAAAACACAAAATAGTTGATTGCATAAGTATACGCCCCCTTTAATATGACACACCAAATCATCACCGGTGCAGCCAATTGGTTTTAAAAGTCACATAATTAGTCAAATGGAGATCACGGTTTTGGAGACGGGGGGAGTTGGCTCGACTGGAAGCTGGCTGTGTTTTGCTTGATACGTGAATGTGGTTTGGAACCTGTTGAGGGAAAGAGAGTGGGGAAGGAATGGAAATTGCTGGGAGGGGGTTGTGTGGGTCCGGTAATGGCGGACAAGATAAGAGGTGGGGTTGAGGGAAAGAAAGTGGAGAAGGAGAGGGATAGAGACTTGGGACCAGAGGTAGGCAGCTGGGGAGAGGTGGATTATTGTGAAGGGAGAAATAAAGGGAATGAGGAGGTAGTGAGGGGTCGGATGAATAAAAACCAAGACAAAGGGAATAAAAGAATAAGAAATGATAGTGGAGAAAGCTCTGAAAGTGAGGAAGATGAACAAGCTCAGAGAGGAGGTGTTGTCATAATTAGGTTTAATGAGAAGGCTCAGGGACATATGAAGAAAATCAACCCGTTTGTGCTAACAACAACTCTGACAAATAAAATAGGGGAAATAGTATTTGCAAAAGTCCTTAATGATGGCAACTTATTGGTAAGATGTACGAATGAGGAACAACTTAAGAAAGCACTCAAGCTAAAAGAGATAGGAAAATGCAAGGTGGAATACATTGGGAGGGTGGGAGCACAAAATAGTGGTTGTAAAGGAGTGATCACGGGGATACCAATGTGTATAAATATGGAGGAGATAAAGAGGAATATCAAAGGAGGGAAAGTAATGAATGTTCAAAGACTGAAAACAACAAAGGAGGGAGTGAAAAAGGAAAGTGAATCAGTATTGATTGAATTTGAAGAAGAAAGAGTGCCATGGAAGGTGTTCTTGGGTTTCATGAGTTACCCAGTAAGGGTGTATGTGCCAAAGCCATTGAGGTGCTGTAATTGTCAAAGGTTTGGACACATAGCTAAAAACTGTAAAAGGCAGAGGAGATGTGCTAGATGTGGGGGTGATCATGAATATGGAAAGTACAGAACAGGAGTTCAACCAAAATGCTGCAATTGTGGAGGAGCTCATAATGTTGCATATAGTGGGTGTGAGGTTGTGAGACAGGAGAATAAAATTCAAGAAATAAGAGTGAAAAGAAAGATCACTTATGCAGAAGCTGTAAGAATGTCAAGAGAACAGAATAATGCTCCTAATGAACAGGGAGCAATAGGGATACGGTGACGGTGTTTCAATTGACTGTAGTAAAAATACACCTGGATGTGGAAGGTCCAACTGCTGGTGAGTCAGAATCCTGGCAAAAACTACACCATGAAGACAAAAGAACACTCCAAGCAACTCCATAAAAAAGTTATTGAAAAGAACAAGTCAGGGGATGGTACAAGAAAATTTCAAAGTCACTGATTATTCCTTGGAATACAGTCAAGTCAATCATCAAGAAATGGAAAGAATATGACACAGCTGTAAATCTGCCTAGAGCAGGCTGTCCTCAAAAACTGAGTGACTGTGCAAGAAGGGGACTAGTGAGGGAGGCCACCCAGAGGCCTATGACAATTCTGGAGAAGTTACAAGCTTCAATGGCTGAGATGGGAGAGACTGCAGATACAAGTCACAACTTTATGGGAGAGTTTTAAAGAGAAAAAGACTCTCTTGATACCTTGGCTAGAACTTACCAGATTATGAGAGACTCTGAAGTCAGCTGGATGAAGGTACAATGGTCTGATGAAACCAATATCGAACTTTTTGGTCATCAGACTAAACGCAATGTTTGGCGTAAGGCAAACACTACACATCATCAAAAACACACCATCCTTACCATAAAACATGGTGGTGGCTGTATCTTGCTGTGGGGATGCTTCATTGCAGCAGGCTCTGGAAAGCTTGTGAATGTAGAGGGTAAAATGAATGCAGCAAATTACAGGGAAATCCTGGAGGAAAACTTGACGCAGTCTGCAAGAGAACATTTGCCACATTTCTTCCCTACATTTCCCTGAGAGCATCTGTTCCTAATTTATGCTTCCAAATTCCTGCCTGATAGCTTCTTATTTCCCCTTACTCCAATTTAAACACTTCCCTAACTTGTCTGTTCCTATCCCTCTCCAATGCTATGGTCAAGGAGATAGAATTGTAATCACAATCTCCAAAATGCTCTCTCACTGAGAGACCCGACACCTCACCGTGTTCATTTCCCAATACCAGATCAAGTACAGCCTCTCCTCTTGCAGGCTTATCTATGTATTGTGTCAGGAAAGCCCATCTAAACCCCTTGCTCTAGGGAGAGGTAGTAATCCATACTCTAAACTCATCTGCTTTGTTCATGATACTCTGTAAGGACAGAGGCATGGTGGAGGAGGCCTTTGTAGTGTTTCTCCCAATGGCGTTGACTGCTCACCGTCCTTGATCTTGTTCCTGGCTCTCAGTGGCAGGTGGCCTTTGATGTGAGGACTGTGGGTGGGGTGAGGGTGTAGTGCAGTGAGGGTGTAGGTGAGGTGTGGAGTGAAGGTGTAGGTGGGGTGTGGTGTCTCAGTGGGGTGAGTGTGTAGGTGGGCTGTGGTGTCTCAGAGGGGTGAGGGTGTAGCTGGGGTGTAATGTCTCAGTAGGGTGAGGATGTAGGTGGGGTGGCATGTCTCAGTGGGGTGAGGGTTTAGTTGGGGTTTAATGTCTCAATGCGGTGAGGGTGTAGGTGGGGTGTGGTGTCTCAGTGGGGTGAGGGTGTAGGTGGGGTGTGATGTCTCGGTGGGGTGAGGGTGTAGTTGGGGTGTGGTGTCTCAGAGGGGTGAGGGTGTAGGTGGGGTGTGATGTCTCAGAGGGCTGAGAGTGTAGGTGGGGTGGGGTGTCTCAGTGAGGTGAGGGTGTAATTGGGGTGTAATGTCTCAGTGGGGTGAGGGTGTATTTAGGGTGTGATATCTCAGTGGGATGAGGGTGTAGGTGGGGTGTGATGTCTCAATGGGGTGAGGGTGTAGTTGGGGTGTGATGTCTCAGTGGGGTGAGGGTTATTTAGGGTGTGATGCCTCAGTGGGGTGAGGGAGTAGGTGGGGTGTGGTGTCTCAGTGGGGTGAAGGTGTAGGTGGGGTGTGATGTCTCAGTGGCGTGAGGGTGTAGTTGGGGTGGGGTGTCTCAGTGGGTGAGGGTGTAGTTCGTGTGTGGTGTCTCAGTGGTGTGAGGGTGTAGTTGGGGTGTGATGTCTCAGTGGGGTGAGGGTGTAGGTGGGGTGTGACGTCTCAGTGGGATGAGGGTGTAGGTGGGGTGTAATGTCTCAGTGGGGTGAGGGTGTATTTAGGGTGTGGTGTCTCAGTGGGGTGAGGGTGTAGTTGGGGTGTGATGTCTCAGTGGGGTGAGGGTGTATTTAGGGTGTGATGTTTCAGTGGGGTGAGGGAGTAGGTGGGGTGTGGTGTCTCAGTGGGGTGAGCGTGTAGATAGGGTGTGATGTCTCAGTGGGGTGAGGGTGTAGTTGGGGTGTGGTGTCTCAGTGGGGTGAGGGTGTATTTGGGGTGTAATGTCTCAGTGGGTGAGGGTGTAGTTGGGGTGTGATGTCTCAGTGGGATGAGGGTGTAGGTGGGGTGTGGTGTCTCAGTGGGGTGAGGGTGTAGTTGGGGTGTTATGTCTCAGTGGGGTGAGGGTGTAGGTGGGGTGTGATGTCTCAGTGGGGTGAGGGTGTATTTAGGGTGTGATGTCTCAGTGGGGTGAGGGAGTAGGTGGGGTGTGATGTCTCAGTGGGGTGAGCGTGTAGATAGGGTGTGATGTCTCAGTGGGGTGAGCGTGTAGATAGGGTGTGATGTCTCAGTGGGATGAGGGTGTAGTTGGGGTGTGGTGTCTCAGTGGGGTGAGGGTGTATATGGGGTGTAATGTCTCAGTGGGTGAGGGTGTAGTTGAGGTGTGATGTCTCAGTGGGATGAGGGTGTAGGTGGGGTGTGGTGTCTCAGTGGGGTGAGGGTGTAGTTGAGGTGTGATGTCTCAGTGGGGTGAGGGTGTAGGTGGGGTGTGATGTCTCAGTGGGATGAGGGTGTAGGTGGGGTGTGGTGTCTCAGTGGGGTGAGGGTGTAGTTGGGGTGTGGTGTCTCAGTGGGGTGAGGGTGTACTTGGGGTGTAATGTCTCAGTGGGATGAGGGTGTAGGTGGGGTGTGGTGTCTCAGTGGGGTGAGGGTGTAGTTGGGGTGTGATGTCTCAGTGGGGTGGGGTGTCTCAGTGTATGAGGGTGTAGGTGGGGTGTAATGTCTCAGTAGGGTGAGGGTGTAGTTGGTGTGTGATGTCTCAGTGGGGTGAGGGTGTAGCTGGGGTGTAATGTCTCAGGGGAGTGAAGGTGTAGTTGGGGTGTAATGTCTCAGTGGGGTGAGGGTGTAATTGGGGTGTGATGTCTCATTGAGGTGAGGGTGTAGTTGGGGTGTGGTGTCTCAGTGGGGTGAGGGTGTATTTGGAGTGTAATGTCTCAGTGGGTGAGGGTGTAGTTGGGGTGTAATGTCTCAGTGGGGTGAGGGTGTAGTTGGGGTGGGGTGTCTCAGTGAGGTGAGGGTGTAGGTGGGGTGTGATGTCTCAGTGGTGTGAGGGTGTAGTTGGGGTGTAATGTCTCAGTGGGGTGAGGGTCTAGTTGGGGTGGGGTGTCTCAGTGGGGTGAGGGTGTAGTTGGGGTGGGGTGTCTCAGTGGGGTGAGTGTGTAGGTGGGGTGTGGTGTCTCAGAGGGGTAGGGTGTCTCATTGGGGTGAGGGTGTAGTTGGTGTATGGTGTGAGGTCTGTAGGTGGAAATTGTAGCTCTGAAGGAAAAAATACATAATTTGATTGGATAATCAGAAATTAATTTTCACTAAGTGACCATAGGATTACTAGGTTATTGTAAACATGTATCTGGTTAACTGATGTCCTGGAAGCTTCATTGTATTTTACTCATTCAACTAGAAAACAACTTTTTACCATACCCTGTGCTGCCAGGGCCGTAACAGATCTTGTTTTCATTCATCCTTTTAATCTTCTCTGTTTCAGTGTTACACACTGCTACAATGCAGCATCTTCTGTCACTGAAGGCAGGTGTGAAATATTCAGTACTTCAACCATGGCCTCTGACCCAAAGGTTCTTCAGATTCCTAATCAACCCTAACCTTCCAGTGAATGCTTTCTATACCTTTGAGTACATTTTGGATGATTTCAATTAACTTATTCTCAGAATTTCTCCTTGCCTCCTTTACACCTCTAGCTGTAGTTTGTACATTTGACTTGGTTCCATCTTGTGTTTTAACTTGTTTCCTTAGTGACACCTATCATAAATCTTTTTAATTCTCTGTGTTGCGTTCTAAGGAATATGAGCACTCTGTATCCAAGCTGCCTCCAACTCAAGATGGTCTTTTAGTCGTTGGATCCAGAGTTCTGATAAAGGGTCTGTGTTTTTCCTTCTCTCCAAGCTGCCTGAGTGTTGCCAGCATTTTCTGTTTTTAGTTTGTTTTTAATTTACCTGGACTTGTCAACTTTCAAAGGAGTTGGAAACAGAGTACACATGTTCCTTAGAACACAACACAGAGATTTAAAAAGACTTATGATAGGTGTTCATTTCAACAGAGTGAAATTAACTTGTATCCTCATTTAGTTTTCCCTTCCTCTTTTCCCGAAGATATACTTGAACTGTAAGTGAAATCCGCTTTTTCCCACAAAACTGCTCAGTACATTGTCCTTTCCCCTATAGCCTTGGCCACAGAGCATTGATCCTCACAATCGTGAGACAAGACAGCAGAGATTCGAGCACTTCACAGAACTGGCAATCATCTCAGTTCAGGAATTAGTCGACTTTGCGAAACAGGTGCCAGGGTTTTTGGATCTGACCCGTGAAGATCAAATTGCTCTGCTCAAGACTTCAACTATTGAGGTATGATTCACTCCCACATGGTTATAACATGGACAGGGTTTCCATAACATGAAACCTATTTTGTGCGTGGAAGGTCATGTTTGACAAATCTTATTGGATTTTTTGATGAGGTTACTAGGAAAGTTGATGAGGGAAAAGTGGTGGATGTTGTCTATATGGACTTCAGTAAGGCCTTTGACAAGGTTCCACACGGAAGGTTAGTTAGGAAGGTTCAATCGTTAGGTATTAATATCAAAGTAATAAAATGGATTCAGCAGTGGCTGGATGGGAGACGCCAGAGAGCAGTGGTGGATAACTGTGTGTCAGATTGGAGGACGGTGTCTAGTGGTGTACCTCAGGGATCTGTACTGGATCCAATGTTGTTTGTCATATATATTAATGATCTGGATGATGGGGTGGTAAATTGGATTAGTAAGTATGCAGATGATACTAAGATAGGTGGAGTTGTGGATAATGAAGTAGGTTTTCAAAGCTTGCAGAGAGATTTAAACCACTTAGAAGAGTGGGCTGAAAGATGGCAGATGGAGTTTAATGCTGATAAATGTGAGGTGCTACATTTTGGTAGGACTAATACATACATGGTAAATGGTAGGGCATTGAAGAATGCAGTAGAACAGAGGGATCTAGGAATAATGGTGCATAGTTCCCTGAAGGTGGAATCTCATGTGGATAGGGTGGTGAAGAAAGCTTTTGGTATATTGGCCTTTATAAATCAGAGCATTGAGTATAGGAGTTGGGATGTAATGCTGAAATTGTATAAGGCATTGGTAAGGCCAAATTTGGAGTATTGTGTACAGTTCTGGTCACCAAATTATAGGAAAGATGTCAACAAAATTGAGAGAGTACAGAGGAGATTTACTAAAATATTGCCTGGGTTTCATCTCCTATGTTATAGAGAAAGGTTGAACAAGTTAGGTCTTTATTCTTTGGAGCGTAGAAGGTTGAGGGGGGACTTGATAGAGGTATTTAAAATTATGAGGGGGATAGATAGAGTTGATGTGGATAGGCTTTTTCCATTGAGAGTGGGGGAGATTCAAACAAGAGGACATGAGTTGAGAGTTAAAGGGCAAAAGTTTAGGGGTAACATGAGGGGGAACTTCTTTACTCAGAGAGTGGTAGCTGTGTGGAACGAGCTTCCAGCAGAAGTGGTTGTGGCAGGTTCGATGTTGTCATTTAAAGTTAAATTGGATAGATATACGGACAGGAAAGGAATGGAGAGTTATGGGCTGAGTGCAGGTTGGTGGGACTAGGTGAGATTACAGTTCGGCATGGACTAGAAGGGCTGAGATGGCCTGTTTCCGTGCTGTAATTGTTACATGGTTATATGGTTATATGAAAACCCTACTGAGGTATGGTTCACTCCCACAGGGTTATAACATGGCCAGAGTTTCCATAACATTCATATTCTAAATCTGGTTTACGAAACAGTTTCTAGAGAAGCATGAAACTTCCCTACTTTAGAGGAGGAGTCTATTTGGCCCATGTCTATGCAGGCCCTCAAAGCAAATCAATCAATCCATTCCTCCACTTAACCTGTAGCCTGTTTCTCTCATATGCCTTTCAACTAAATTCCACCCATCAAAGCCCATCCATTTACTTCAGGATTAAGCAAAGAGTGGGCAATAAATCTGTTAATCTGCACGTCTTTGGGATGCAGAGGAAATTTCTGTGGCCCAGGGGAAGCCCACCAGTACAATCCACAAACATAGCAAGCCACAGTGGAATTGTCACGTTGCCTTTATATCTTCAGATGTCTCCTACTGTATCTCTCTTCATGTCTAACAGTTTACACTTCTATTGACATCTTTATATGTAGATTTCCACTGCACTCTGTCCTGGAATGTATCCTGAAATGTCAACTCATTTCCTCATCTGGCACCTTGTTCTTTGCATTAACATGGGTTTAACATGGGTTTAACAGAGTGTAGATCTCCACTGCACTCTGTCCTGGAATGTATCCTAAAAGGCCCTGAAACGTCAACTTGCCTCCTCATCTGGCACCTTGTTCTTTGGTTTAACATGGGTTTCACATCAGTGACCATGTTGTCCTTCCAGGATAATCAATTTGTCTTGAGCCATTTACACTAAAATTGTTGCCCTACCCTGGTACATTGTCCTGTATCTTAGTACATTACAGTACAGAACTTTGGCCCACAGTATTCGGCTGACCTTTTAACCTACTCCAAGATCAATCTAATGCTTCCCTCTCACATAGTCTCCATTCTCCTTTTGTCCCTATCTCAGACTCTGTTAAATGTTCCAAATGTAACTGTCGCTGTCACAACCCCTGTTAAAGTTTGAATTTCCAAGTGAATTTATTATCCAAGTACGTACAGTATGTGTCACCATAAACAACCCCGAGATTCATTTCCTGAACCATTCACAGATGAACAAAGAAATCCAACAGAATCAATGAAAAACAGCAGACATTTAAAGACTACAAACAACAATGTGCAAAAGAAGACAACTGTGTAAATAAAAGATAAATAAAGGTATAAATAAATAATACCGAGAACATAGGTTGTAGTGTCTTTGAAGTGCGATCATTGGTTATCAACACTGGTTCAGGAATTGAATTGAATTGACTTTATTTCTTACATCCTTCACATACATGAGGAGTAAAAATCTTTACGCTATGTCTCTGTTTAAATGTGCGATGTGCAATTTATAGTAATTTGTAATAAGTAGTATGTAAAAGGACAGTCAATATAACAGAAATATAGTTGTGTCATTAACACAGAAATACTGTTGTGAATTAATCAGTATGATAGCCTGGTGGAAGAAGCTGTCCTGGAGCCTGTAGGTCCTGGCTTTTATGCTGTGGTACCGTTTCCCAGATGGTAGCAGCTGGAACAGTTTGTGGTTGGGGTGACTCGGGTCCTCAGTGATCTTTCAGGCCCTTTTTACACACCTGTCTCTGTAAATGTCTTGAATAGTGGGAAGTTCACATCTACAGATGCGCTGGGCTGTCTGAACCACTCTCTGCAGAGCCCTGCGATTAAGGGAAGTACAGTTCCCATACCAGGCAGTGATGCAGCCAGTCAGGACGCTTTCAATTGTGCCCCTGCAGAAAATTCTTAGGATATTGGGATTCATGCCAAACTTCCTCAACCGTCTGAGGTGAAAGAGGCGCGGTTGTGCCTTTTTCACCACACAACCGATATGTATAGACCACGTGAGATCCTCGGTGATGTTTATGCCAAGGAATTTAAAGCTGTTCACCCTCTCAACCCCAGATCCATTGATGTCAACAGGGGTTAGCCTGTCTCTATTCCTCCTGTAGTCCACAACCAGCTCCTTTGTTTTTGCGACATTGAGGGAGAGGTTGTTTTCTTGACACCACTGTGTCAGGGTGATGACTTCCTCACTGTAGGCTGCCTCATTATTATTTGAGATTAGACCAATCAATGTAGTGTCGTTGGCAAATTTAATTAGCAGATTGGAGCTGTGAGTGGTGACAGTCATGGGTATACAGAGAGTAAACATAGAACATAGAATAGTACAGCACAGTACAGGCCCTTTGGCCCACAAATGTTATGCCGACCCTCAAACCCTGCCTCCCATATAAGCCCCCACCTTAGATTCCTCCATATACCTGTCTAGTAGTCTCTTAAACTTCACTGGTGTATCTGCCTCCACCACTGACTCAGGCAGTGCATTCCATGCACCAACCACTCTCTGAGTAAAAACCTCCTCTAATATCCCCCTTGAACTTCCCACCCCTTACCTTAAAGCCATGTCCTCTTGTATTGAGCAGTGGTTCCCTGGGGAAGAGGTGCTGGCTATCCACTCTATCTATTCCTCTTATTATCTTGTACACCTCTATCATGTCTCCTCTCATCTTCTCTCCAAAGAGTAAAGCCCTAGCTCCCTTAATCTCTGATCATAATGCACTTTCTAAACCAGGCAGCATCCTGGTAAATCTCCTCTGTACCCTTTCCAATGCTTCCACATCCTTCCTATAGTGAGGTGACCAGAACTGGACACAGTACTCCAAGTGTGGCCTAACCAGAGTTTTATAGAGCTGCATCATTACATCGCGACTCTTAAACTCTATCCCTCGACTTATGAAAGCTAACACCCCATAAGCTTTCTTAACTGCCCTATCCACCTGTGAGGCAACTTTCAGGGATCTGGGGGGGAGCTTAGGACATAGCCCTGAGGGGCACGTGTGTTCAGTGGATCTGGGGTTGATGGGGTGAAGCCTGGAGGGAATTATGGTGTTGAATGTCCAAGAACAGCATTCTCACATAAGCATCCTTCTCCTCCAGATGTGTAAGGATGGTGTGAAGAGCTGTGGCTATTGCATCATCATCTGTTGATCCGTTGTGTCAGTAGGTGAATTGTGGGGGGTCCAGTGTGGGTTGTAGCATGCTGCAGGTGTAGTCCTTGCCCAGCCTTTCAAAGGATTTGCTTATTATTGAGTCTGATGGTTGAAGGGTAATAACTGTTCCTGAATCTGCTGGTATTCCATGCACCCACCACTCACCATGTAAAATATTTACCTCTGACATACCCTATATATCCAATCACCTTAAAATGATGCCTTCCCATATTAGCTATTTGCACCCTAGGAAAAAGGCACTGGCTGTCCACTCTGTCTATGCCTCATATCATTATAGACAGTTTATCAAGTCACTTCCCATCCTTCTTTGCTCCAAACAGAAAAACCCTAGCTCATGCAATCTTTCCTCATAAGACATGCTCTCTAGTCTCACAATACTGCAGATAAATCTCCTCTGCACATTCTCCAAAGTTTGCACATGTAGTGCATCTGAATATTCATACTCCAAACAAGAGAAATTCTGCAGATTCTGGAGACCCAAAGCAGCAGTCACAAAATGGTGGAGGAACTCAGCAGGTCAGGCAGCATCCATGGAAACGAGTAAACAGTCGACGTTTCGGGCTGGAAAAGAAGGAGAGCATTCAGAGTAAGAAGCTCCAAGTGTGGTCTAACCAGAGTTTTATAGAGCTACAACATTACCTTGGCCAACACACCTTATGCCTTCTTAATCACCCTATCAAACCTTGAGGCATCTATGGACATTGATCCAAGATGTCTCTGTCCCTCCACACTAGTAAAATTCCTGCCATTAAGCCAGTTCTCTGCCTTCAAGTTCAACCTCCCAAAGTGAATCACAGCCACGTTGTGATGGATCCCATTTTATGAATGAGCCTATCATTGGGAATCTTGTCAAATGCCTTACTAAAATCCGTATACAGTACACCTCATGTTCCATCTTCATAAGCCCATTAGATATCGGAGCATAATTATGCCACTTGGCTTATCAAGTCTACTCTGCTAATTCATCATGGCTAATCCAATTTTCCTCTCAGCCCCAATCTCCTGCCCATATCCCTTCATGCCCAGACCAATCAAGAATCTATCAACCTCTGCCCTAAGTATACATAAAGACTTGACCTCCACAGCTGCCTATGGCAAAGAGTTCCGCAGGTTCATCACTCTCTAGCTAAAGATATTCCTCCTCATCTCCATTCTAAAAGGATGCCCTTCTATTCTGAGGATGGGTCCTCTGGTCTTAGATTCTCCCACTACAGGAAACATCCTCTCTACACACACTCTATTAAGGCCTTTCACCATTCGATAGGTTTCAATAAGGTCACCCCTCATTCTTCTAAATTCTAGTGAATACAGGCCTGGAGGCATTAAAGGCTTTTCATCTGACAAGCCCATCAATCCTGGAATCATTTTTGTGAGCCTTCTTTGAACCCTCTCCAGTTTCTAAGATAAGGGGTATAAAACTACTCCAAGCTTTATAAAGTTTCAATGTTATGTCCTTGCTTTTAATTCTAGTTCTCTTGAAATGAATGCTAACATTGCATTTGCCTTCTTCACCACAGACTCAACCTGCAAATTAACCTTTATGGAATCCATGCAAGCACTCCCAAGTCCCTTTGCACCTCAGTATTTTGTATTTTCTGCCTATTTAGAAAATAGTCAACCCTTTCATTTCTTCTACCAAAGTGCATGACCATACACTTCCCGACACTGTATTCCATCTGCCACTTCTTTGCCCATTCTCTTAATATGTCTAAGTCCTTCTGTAACCTCTCTACTTCCTTAAAACTACTTGCCCCTCCACCTATCTTCGTATCATCTGCAAACTTTGCAACAAAGCCATTAATTCTATCATCCAAATCATTAGCATATAAAGTAAAAAGAATCTGTCCCAATACAAACCTCTGTGGAATACCACTAGTCCCCAGCAGCCAACCAGAAAAGGCTCCCTTTATTCCCACTTTGCCTGCTGCCAATCAGCCAATGCTTTATCCATGCTGGAATCTTTCCTGTAATACTATTGGCTCATAGCTCACTAAGCATCCTCATTTGTGGCACCTTCTCAAAGGCCTTCTGAAAATTCAAGTACACAACATCAACCTTTGTCTATTCTGCCTGTTATTTCCTCAAAGATTTTTCAGACAAAATTTTCCCTGAAGAAACTACGGCCTATTTTATCATCTGCCTCCAAGTATCCCAAAACCACATCCTTAACAATTGATTCCAATATCTTCCCAACCATTGAGGTTGGACTAACTGGCCTATAGTTTCTTTTCTTCTGCCTCTCTCTCTTCTTGAAGAGTGGAGTGACATTTGTAATTTTACAGTCTTCTGGAACCATTCCAGAATCTAGAGATTCATGAAAGATCATTACTAATGCCTCTATAATCTCTTTAGCCACCTCTTTCAGACCTTTCAGTTTCCCAAGAAACTTCTGTCTTGTTACAGTAACTTCACATACTTCATGCCCCCTGACACCTAGATCTTCCACCATGCTGCTAGTGTCTTCCACAGTGAAGAATGATGCAAAATATTTATTCAGTTCATCTGCCATTTCCCTGTCCCCCATTACTACCTCTCCAGCATTGTATTCCAGTGGTCTGATATCCACTCTCGCCTCTCTTTTACACTTTATG
Organism: Mobula birostris; assembly: GCF_030028105.1. NCBI lineage: Eukaryota > Metazoa > Chordata > Chondrichthyes > Myliobatiformes > Myliobatidae > Mobula > Mobula birostris. The sequence goes on along the minus strand of NC_092380.1, from coordinate 41,969,845 downwards.
TATCTGAAGAAACTTTTAGTCTCCTCTTTAATATCATTGGCTAGCTTACCTTTGTATTCCATCTTTACCTTCTTAATGACTTTTTTAGTTGCCTTTTATTGGTATTTGAAATACCAATAAGCCATCTCGTGTGCATTCTAGAAATTCCCTCTCTTGGATTAATTTGTTTTACTGCTGGATTGACAACATACCCAAACATATTCAAAGATATTGTTCTATGAAATTGCCTCTATATACTGACACATAGTTCTGTGCTTTACTTTGTGTCTGTCATCCCATTTCTGGCACCTGCTAGGAATTTTATTCACTGATTGTCACCATATCTTGACATTGTGTCCACTGTTTTACGATTAGATTGTGACCCTATTCTATTACATTGTCTTGTATTTTAAATTGGGGCAGCAGCATGTTCAGGCTAAATGATGGAGTTTTCACGTCTTAACAGAAAGGCCATGGTCATCCATGATCATTACTAATGCCTCTACAATCTCTTTAGCCACCTCTTTCAGACCTTTCAGTTTCTCTAGAAACTTCTGTCTTGTTACAGTAACTTCACACACTTCGTTATTACGCTGAGCACAGGCGCTCCCCAGGGCTGTGTTCAGCCGCTGCTGTTCTCACTACTGACGCGTGACTGTGTCGCAGGATCCAGCTCAAACCGTGTCATCCAGTTTGCAGATGAAACAGCGGTGGTTGGCCTCATTAACAACGATGATGAGTCAGTGTACAGAGAGGAAGTGGAGCAGCTGGTGGACTGGTGTGAGAGGAACAACCCAAGTATGTATGTGGAGAAGACAAAGGAAATCATTGTGGACTTCAGGAAGGTGCAGATGAACCAAACTCCTCTGCGCGTGCATGTCTCCTCCATAGAGAGAGTTAAGAGCATCAAGTTTCTTGGAGTTCACGTCACAGATGGCCTTGGGATATTGGGGCAAGTGAGGCTTCAACCCCCTGCCAACCCCCCCACCCACAACTGAATTTTACAGAGCTCCACTAAGACCATCCTGACAAGCTGGTATGGGAGCAGCAAAGCATCAGACCGCAAGTCCCAACAGAGGACTGTGAGAATGGCCAAGAGGATCATAGGGGCCTCCCTACCATCCATCGGGAACATTTATCAGGAGCACTACATACGCTGGGACTTTAGTATGATCAAGGATCCCACCCGCCCATCCAGCATCTGTTTTGACTTTCTACCATCAGGCAGGAGACTCCAGTGCATAAAGACAACAACGGACAGGATGGGAAACAGTTTCTTCCCTTAGGTTATTAGGCTTCTGAACTCCCTGCCACATTGCAGTCAAGGTGTCAGTGGATAATTTGTACTGTACCCTGCAATATTTAATTTATGCACTTTGTTTATTTATCCAAAATTCATTTGTAGATTTTATTTTTACTTTCCTAAGTTATTACACTCTGGCCTGGAGAAAGGTTGACTTGTCTGGTGGTATACATGTACAGTATATCGTTAAATGACAGTAAACGTGACTTGACTATTTTAGAATGGTATTTACCCAGTACTGTGGTAGTATAATCACTGGGAACTTGTGAAGTAGAAGGAGGAACTTTGTCCACCATACCTGTGCCAGTCCAGGCAACACCCTTCCTTCTGGCATTTGGTCTCTGACTTCACATCCAAGTATTTTTTAGATGTCACCAGGTCTGTCTCCCCCAACTTCCATGCAGGGAGATCCTGCTCCCTGAAACCAAACCCCCTCCCCCAACCCACCTCCTGGGTGAAAGTAATTTTCATTCCCTCTAATCTTTTTACCAATTATTTTGAATCTCTGACTCTGGGGTTTTTGATCCCTCTGCTAAGGGAAAAAGTTCCTTTCTAAGTGTCCAATCTTTGGCTGTCATGATTCTCTACATCTTCGTTAAGCATCTCCTCAGCTCTTCGGTTCAATGTGAATCCAATTCTTCTTCAGAATGACAATTTTCCAGTCCCAGCAACATCAGTGTAAATCTCCCGTTCGTCCTCTCTGGTGCAATCACATCCTTCTTGAACCACAGTGACTACAACTGCATAGTGTACGAACTGTTATCTAACTAGTGTTGTGTGTAGTTGTAGCATAACCTCCCAGCATTTTTATTCTCTTCCTCAAATGACAACAGTAAGTATCTCATATGCATCTTTAATTACCCAATTTACCTGTCCTCAAAGGATCTCTAAAGGCCTTTATCAATCTTAAGAGTCTATGGACATTGATTTAAAGTGTAGTTCAAAATTTAGTGTCATCCCTGGCCTCTTTGCACCTCCTTAAATGCATTACCTCACCTTTCTCCTGATGAAATTCTATCCTCCACTTTGCTGCCCACCTAATCCAAACGTCTGTATTCCTCTGGACCAAATCTTTCATTCACATTCTCAAACACCTACCTCCTGTTGGAATCAAATATCATGTTCCTGGATCTAAATCACAGCAAAGTGCAGGGGATTGAGGACTGGTTACTGTGGATTCCCACTGCTAGCCCCTGTCAAACCATTACCCTTTGCTTCATCTCAGTGAGCAAATTTCAGACACAGTTTGTCATTCTATGTTGAAATTTCACAGACTTTAACTTCTTTGATCAACCAGCCTCGCAGACTGTTTGCACAGAGCCTGTGAGAATCCACGTGGATTAAATAAATCAAACACGCCCAGCTGTCAACGCCCATTGCTACCTCTTTAAAAAAATCCAGTCAGTCTTCTTAATTTTGGCCGGAATTAAATTTATGGTTTTACTTTTTGATTCATTTTTGATTTTACTTTTGCTTTTAAGATTATGTTGCTGGAAACTTCACGGAGGTATGACCCTCAGATAGAGAGTATCACCTTTCTGAAAGATTTCAGTTACAACCGCGAGGATTTCGCCAAGGCAGGTATGTGATTCTCCTTCACTGTTTGAGTCACACAATATCATCTTGGCAGTCTTATTGCCGACAATCACAATGTTGACATAAATCTAATCTGAAGTCTGAACCCTGAGCATTGAGCTGGGTGCAAGGTGCTGTGGGAAATCTGTAATGAACAACCTCTGCATGTCCTAGTGACAGTTTTGTCAGTCATGCTTGGAACTTGCATGCTGATTTGCTAAGGACTGCTGCTGAGTCCTGCCATCAGTCGAGCTCTGTGCTTTCCCCAGTGAGGCTGGTCTAGGCTGTTCTTTAAGTATTTGTTTTCTGTTTTACTATGGCATATTAACTCTTCTGATTACCACAGCTACCCGTGCAGGATCCGTTTCTCTCGATGATGGTCCTCCGTTCGGGTGAGCTGCCTGGTCCCCCAGGGGGTGTTTCCTTAGTGCAGTTTCTGTTTGCTCACTCTAGGATCATTCTGTCCTGGCAGAGGGAGGTGGTTAATATGCCTTCTACGTGATAGCGCTGGAGAGGGTACAGGGGAGGTTCATCATCATGTTGCCTGGGATGAAGTGTGTCAGTTAAGAGAAGAGAATGGAGAGTCTGTTTTCTCTGGTCAGAGGAAGTTAGCAGGGGACATGATTGAGATATTGAAAATTATGAGTGTTAAGACTACAAGAAAGCTGGGGACATAGATTTAGGGCAAGGGGAAGAGATTTACTGGGGATCTGAGGTGGTCTTTTTCACACTAAGAATAGAGAGTACATGGAATACATACAGAGAGCAGTAGATGCAGAGTTGCTGGCAGCATTTAAGAGCACTTGACTCACCCTTGTGCCCAAGTGCTGGAACATGGGGTCAGTACAAATGGGTGCCTACTAGTCACCTGGACATGGTGAGCCAAATGGCCTGATTATGCTCTCTAACTCTATGGAGCACCTACGTCTCATAACAATTAAGGATAGATATTCGTACCATTGTATCATAGACAGGTGGAGAGGCAGATGTTCTATTGATTGAGAACTGATTTTCAGAATGGGCTGAAACCCAGCTGTCTTTACTAATTCTACAGCCAGTTTTCCTATCCAATGAATCATTATTAGCAATGTATGCAACAGAAAGAGTGCTTGTGGGAAAGAAAGTGTGAGTGTGTATGTGTGTGTACGGTGAATTTGTGAGAAAGGGTGTGTGTGTGTGTGTGTGTGTGTGTGTGTGTGTGTGTGTGTGTGTGTGTGTATGTGTGTGTGCAGGGTGAATTTTGTAAGAAAGGGTGCGTGTGGATATACGAGTGACAGAAACAGTGAGCATATGTTTGGGAAAGAGACAGTGTGTTTGTGTACAGGAAATAGTGAACGTCTATGAAAGGGTATGTATTTCTGAAAAAGTACATGTGTGAGAGAGAGAGAAAATGGGTGTGTCTAACAAGGAGGTGGTATGCGTTGTTGGATTCTGATGTTCTTAATCCAAGATTCTTTTGGAGGGCAGGAAAGAGGCACAAAACACCTTGCTTCACAATAATTTAAGTGTTAGTAGAACAAAGAAAATCAAAACTGGCAGTAACAGGAGCAGAGACTATTAGCAGAAGAGAGAGGAGAAGCAGAAAGAAGATGGTGTAGCCTCATGGTCAGCTCTTTTTAATTCTCCATAAATATGGAATATACTATTTAAATTAACAGATAAATCAGCCAATCGGATAGCACTATTCAAATAACGTAGCACTAGAGAAACTTCCAGAGCTTTCCAGAATCCGGGGGCACACTGAGCAACTGCATATACATACAATGGCCACAAGGAAACATACTAAATTGTTACACGTATGTAAGTGTTATAACAATACAAGCAGGTAATTAATTGTTAAGATCCAAAGATTAGTAGGCGTACTTGTGTTTTAACAATTTTATTAAGGGTCATCCTTAAACAAGTAAAAAAATGTAAATTATGATAAGGCATATCAGGACCAATAATATGACTCATAATATTGAGTAATGCCATCTTCCCAGACGTAAATGAATCTAGTCAAAGAAATCCCATCCATCAGATTGATGTATTTTAGTTACTTCTTTACGAGTATGAGCAGCCAAATTAGTTATACCTTTAGATTTGTCAGGTATGTAAGTACAACACTCCTTGCCGAGAACTGCGCACATTTCCCCCTTAATTGCTAAGAGAAGATCTAATACCATACGATTTTGAAGAACCATTCTACGCAGCATGACCTTTTCTGTTGTTACTTTACTGTACCCAAAGCTTCGGCAGTGTGACTGCTTACTCTTTCTAAAGCTGCAATAACATTTTTAACCTCTTTTATACTTTCTGCAACATTGTAAAATGGGAATAGAATTGATGGAAAAGGATCTCCTTCTAAAATGTCTTGTTTGCTTCCAGACTCTGGCGGGTAAGGGTAAGGTGTATGTATGCCTCATGGCAGGAAAAACATACCGGAAAGAACAGGATCCTAAACCATTACATGGAAGAGAGGTGTCGGCTCAACTTCCACACATAAAGTACATATTGTTCCATCAACTTAGGTCATTTCTTACCACTTTACAAGAGCTCTATTGGATTGTAATATTTTTCTGATGGATATCGTCAATGGAAATTTCACAGCCATTACTTCATTTAGGACTATGTAGAGTGTAATTGCCTGAACTATGCCCTACCTTCAGAACTCAAGCAAACATGGAAACATAGAAAACCTACAGCACAATACAGGCCCTTCAGCCCACAAATCTGTGCTGAGTATGTCCTTACTATAGAAATCACCTACGGTTACCCATACTTCTATTTTTCTAAGCTCCATGTATCTATCCAGGAGTCTCTTAAAAGACCCTACCGTGTCCACCTCCACCACCGCTGCCGGCAGCCCATTCCACACACTCACCTCTCTCTGCATAAAAAACTTACCCCTGACATCGCTCTGTACCTACTTCCAAGCACCTTAAAACTGTGCCCTCTTGTGCTAGCCATTTCAGCCCTGGGAAAAAGCCTCTAACTATCCACACGATCAATGCCTGTCATTATCTTGTACACCTCTATCAGGTCACCTCTCATCCTCCGTCACTCCAAGGAGAAAAGGCCGAGTTCACTCAACCTATTCTCATAAGGCATGCACCCCAATCCAGGCAACATCCTTGTAAATCTCCTCTGCATCCTCTTTATAGTTTCCACGTCCTTCCTGTAGTGAGGTGACCAGAATTGAGCACAGTACTCCAAGTGGGGTCTGACCAGGGTCCTATATAGCTGTAACATTACCTCTCAGTTCTTAAACTTAAAAGATAGTTTTTATAGTGAACACATGAAAAGATTTAATAGCTGTGTCATGAACATTAGATGTGGATTTATCCCAGGATAAGACATGAATAGGGTCAGGTATGATATTCCCTAAATCATGCTGATTTCATTTATGTAAAATCATCCTGTTTAAGACGATATGTGGGGGCATGATCATTGTAGATTTATGTCTCCCTTGAGAATAATGAGTCGTAGGCATAATGTCTACATCACCATTGCTGAAATGTTTAATAAAGAGGGTGCATATTTGTTCCGCATTTGCAGGAATACCTAGCCTTGGTGAATATTTTGAAGTGTGTTGTATAGATTGACATATCTAGCAGCTAAAGGCATTAACAGCATCAGCAAGTTCGTGTGATACTCATAAGTCTATGTTATGAGTCATCTCAACTGGCACATTATGAGTAGGGAGATTTGGTAAAAATTTAACAACAAATAATATTGAAATAAACTTTATAATGTCCAGTAGTTGTTGACTTGCTTGAAGACTCCTGGTTGGTTAGTGATTTGTTTGCTGTAGCCCAGCAGTGTAGGCACTGAGTCAGAGGTTACTACCACATTAACCACAGTGCTCGTTGTCTTCATCGGGTACCACTTTAGCTCACTTGCAGTGGCTGGTGTGTATTGACTTACTTTTACCTTCTGCTTTCACTGCTGAGTTGGTAATTAACAACACTTGAAAAGGACCTTCCCTTCGAGCTCCTGGTGGTTCCTTAAGTGGTTTCGCAATCAGGACCCACTCTCCAGGAATCCAAATGTGTCCACCTTCTGTTAGATCACTCCAAGCAGCAGAACCGTGTTGAGAAGCAAACCATACAACTTGGGTTAATTTCACACAATAATTAACTAAGCTGTCTGCCGTAATGTGTATATCGGTCTCTCTGAGATCGAGGGCTACTTGCAGTGACCTGGGGCACCTGGTTACCAAATCGAATAGCCTTGCTTTAGTTTTCTTGTTTGGGGTTGCTCTGATAATACACAAGACCATAGGAAGAGCTGTAGGCCCTGGTACACCTTCCCCATGATACTTAGTCAGTCTGTGGTTCCATTCATTTGTTCGACTTGTCCTGATGACTCAGGTGATGAAAATACTGATGTTCATATAACTCCTGACAAACACTCCCAGTGAAATATGTTCCTTGGTCAGAGTCAAAGTGACATGGCAATCCCCGCCTAGGAATATACTCCTGATCAGAGCTTTTGCTGTGTATGTGACAGCAGGTTTCCTTGCACCCATCATGAAAACTTGTCCACTATTACCTGTACGTCTGAATATCCTTGACACTTTGGCAAAGTAATGCAATCCGCCTGTACTGTAAGTGTTAAAATGGACCAAGTAGGGCAGGAGCACTTAATTGTGGTAGCTTTTCCGCTACTCCAGAATTCATTTTCTGGTATGTCATTCAGCTTTCAAGCATTTGTCAAGCTTGTACCCTGAACTTTAGATTCCACCATTATTGGGGGAACCTGTTGATCATCTTTTGCACTTCAATGTGTCCTAGGGAGTGCATCTGCTGTGCCAGGTAAGGAAGAAACATAGTTGGAGCTACTGGTCTATGACTAGTGCCATATCTCCATAATCCATAACTGTCCATCTAGAACCATTTTTCCTGATTAAAGCATTGAGTGTTTTTCTCTCTACAAGATCTTGTACGTTTGTCTGTAATGTGGAGTTAAACTGTGTTTGCATAATTCCAGTTGTTGGGTTCACTGCATATTTCTCAGTATGTCTACCTTTAAAAATTTCTTTCCGCGTTGTCTTTTCCAAAATTTCATCCGCAAGTGCATCTTCATGGCTTCCCATTGTAGTTATTTTGGAGTGACTTTTACATTTTAATACACCAACATTTGATGGCAATTGTATGGCATTCATGAGTTCTAATACTATTTGGGATTTTAACAGCCATAAGGATTCCCCTTTGTCTCCATAAGTTTCCAAGATCATGAACAACTTCAAAAGCATTTGGAGAATCAGTGTAGATATGAACTGATCTTCCTTCCGCCAATTTACCGGTTTCAATCAAAGCTTCTAGTTCTGCCTGTTGCATAGAGATACCAGGAGCCATTTGAATTCCCCTTTCAATCATTGAGGACTGTCAGTGCATAGAGTCAAATCTTTAGAAGAGCAATAACCAACAGAACACTGTTGCTCTCCACATTACAGGCTAAATCGTTTATGGTATCAGAGATTCTTAATGGAATCAGTCATAGAAAATTATAGCACAGGAACAGGCCCTTCAGTCCATCTAATCTGTGCCGAACCATTTAAACTGCTCACTCTCATTGACCGGTACTGGAACCACAGCACTCCGTATCACAGTTAATACATTGGTTAATGTAGGGGCAGTGCACAATGTCACCTCTAAAGTCTGAAACACTTTCAGTTGTTCTTCATTAAGAGTCCCAGGATCATTTGAGCACTTACTGTCCTTCAGCAGATTATTGAGGGGTTGAGCAATTGTCGATGGATCTGCCACGAGCTTGTCAATGGCTTCATCTTCAGTCCTATGTCTCTTCACTCCCTTGATGTTTATTGGAGCAAGCTGTGACATGACTTTCAATCTTATTGTTTCATCACTGTCATCCTTACTTGAGTCACTAGAGGCCACTGTAGAGTCCATGTTCTGTTCATCCTGTAATTCCTCAGAGTTCAGTATCAGAATCAGGTTTACTATGGCCAGCGTGTGACATGAAATTTGTTAACTTAGCAGCAGCAGTTCAATGCAATACATAATCTAGCAGAGAAAAAAAAAATAAGAAAATAATAAATAAGTAAATCAATTACAATATACGTATATTGAATACATTTTAAAAAGTGCAAAAACAGAAATACTCTACAGTAAAAAAAAGTGAGGTAGTGTCCAAAGATTCAATGTCCACCTAGGAATCGGATGACAGAGGGGAAGAAGCTGTTCCTGAATCACTGAGTGTGTGTCTTCAGGCTTCTGTACCTCCTACCTGATGGTAACAGTGAGAAAAGGGCATGCCCTGGGTTCTGGGGCTCCTTAATAATGGAAGCTGCTTTTCTGAGGCACCACTCCCTGAAGATGTCCTGGGTACTTTGTAGGCTAGTACCCAAGATGGAGCTGACTAGATTTAAAACCTTCTGCAGCTTCTTTTGGTCCTGTACAGTAGCCCCTCCATACCAGACAGTGATGCAGCCTGTCAGAATGCTCTCCATGGTACAACTGTAGAGGTTTTTGAGTGTATTTGTTGAGATGCCAAATCTCTTCAAACTCCTAATGAAGTATAGCCACTGTCATGCCTTCTTTATAACTACATTGATATGTTGGCACCAGGTTAGATCCTCAGAGATCTTGACACACAGGAACTTGAAACTGCTCACTCTCTCCACTTCTGATCCCTCTGTGAGGATTGGTATGTGTTCCTTCATCTTACCCTTCCTGAAGTCCACAATCAGCTCTTTTGTCTTACTGACGTTGAGTGCCAGGTTGTTGCTGTGGCACCACTCCACTAGTTGGCATATCTCACTCCTGTATGCCCTCTCATCACCACCTGCGATTCTACCAACAATGTATTGTCAGCAAATTTATAGATGGTATTTGAACTATGCCTAACCACACAGTCATGTGTATACAGAGAGTGGTGCAGTGGGCTAAGCACACACCCCTGAGGTGCGCCAGTGTTGATCGTCAGCAAAGAGGATATGTTATCACCAATCCGCACAGACTGTGGTCTTCTGGTTAGGAAGTCAAGGATCTAATTACAGAGGGAGGTACAGAGGCCCAAGTTCTGCAACTTCTCAATCAAGATTGTGCGAATGACGGTATTAAATGCTGAGCTAAAGTCGATGACCAGCATCCTGACGTAGGTGTTTGTGTGGTCCAGGTGGTCTAAAGCTGTGTGGAGAGCCATTGAGATTGCGTATGCCGTTGACCTATTGTGACGATAGGCAAGTTGCAGTGGGTCCAGGTCCTTGCTGAGGGAGGAGTTCGGTCTAGTCTTGACCAACCTCTCAAAGCATTTCATCACTGTCGATGTGAGTGCTACCGGGTGACAGTCATTAAGGCAGCCCACATTCAGTAGGTGGCACTGTCTAGGATGACTGTCCGACATAGGCTGGAATTCCTCTGCATTTGGATGGCGCTGCTTCCTCCAGGGACTGTTCAATACAGAGCGTGTTTCCAAGGGCTGAGTGTCAGAAGAAGCATTACTGGCAGCGTCACGAGCAGGACTGCCCACTGAGCCTTCAGGATGCTCTTCCTGATGTCCAGGCTGCACTTCCTCAGATTGACTCATTCTGCCCTGAGGCTCTGTACACCTCACTTCAAGCTGATTACATTTAGTGTGTTTCTTTTGCTTGTGTGTTTAATGCAGAAATTTGCTCGTTAGACTGTTTACTGTCTATATCATACTGTTTTGGTAGTTTATTGTAAGTGTTGCATTTTTTCCTGATCAATTAGTAAAAGTCTTTACTCACTTTTTAATTCACTCCCTCAAACCAAGTTTGCAGTTTTACCTTAAATTCACACATTCCAGGTTTATCCTTGCCGTCAGGCATTCTCACCTGCTTCCTTAATAAACTTAACATTGTTGGTACGTTGCCTGTGGATTACTTCATTATCTGTATCAAACTGAGATGTTTTATTCAGGTAAGAGCACGTTGAACGTTTCATATCTTCGCCCATTGTTTTAGCTACTTTTTGTTACTTTGACTGCAATCTTGAAATATTAATAGATTACAACCAAAATTTTAATAGGTTGTCTCATGCACGACACTGGCTTGCACATATTGTGCCCCACTGTGTGAACATATTGAGTAATTTAGTATTTTCCCTGCTTCCCTAGTTTGCATGTGGCTCCACTGAATGCATGCATTGAATTATTACACTCTACCAGCTTGCATATTTAATTTTTCTCTGTGCTCCAATGGCTTGCACATGCCTTCACTGCTTGCACATATTTAACTTTTACAGATTTTTAAAAAATACCAACATAGTAGTTCTTCACTCCCAGCTCCCATCTGATGATGCATTTAAACCAGAACTATGTTTTCTCGCAGACAACTGAAATTGAAGAGGTAGCTCATACCTCTCACTTAGTTTAAACACTGAAAATGTCCACTTCATCTGGGATTCTTCCAGGTCTTTAAGTCTTTGCAACCATTCTTGCTGATGACACCAAAGTTTTGGACTCTGATGTAAAAACATCCAAGGTTCTTTCAGGAATCAGGAAGTTAGGAAAGAGGCACAAAACTCATTGCTTCACAATCATCGTAAGTTTTTTTAATTTCAAAATATACTTTATATACAATAAACTATTCAATAACTTTCCATCCTTTACATACGTTTCCATTATAGTCAGTACATATCCATACTTATAGCCACCCATGTGGCACTCCATTTGTTCACCTTACCACATCATTGTTGAGGGGTATACTCCCCGTCACCCGACCCCTCCCACTCCCGCGGGTGGAGAAACCTATACTGTGGTCCTTCCCCACCGGGCCCTTGCGGTGGCTGCACCGAGTTTCAGTGCGTCCCTCAGCACGTACTCCTGCAGCCGAGAGTGTGCCAGTCGGCAGCATTCTCCCACGGACATCTCCATGTGCTGGTAGATCATCAAATTTCGGGCCGACCAAAGAGCGTCTTTCACCGAGTTGATGATCTGCCAGCAGCTCCGGATGTTGGTCTCCGTGTGCGTCCCCGGGAACAGCCCGTAGATCAGAGAGTCCTCTGTTACGCAGCTGCTGGGGATGAAACGTGACACTAGCCCGTCCATCCTCCTCCACACCCTCTCTGCAAACTGACAGTGTGCAAAGAGGTGGGTCACAGACTCGTCCTCACTGCAGTCCTCCCGTGGGCAGTGGGGTGCGGAGATGATGTTCCGGGCGTACAGGAGGGCTCTGACTGGGAGGGCCCCTCTCACCACCAGCCAGGCGAGGTCTTGGTGCCTGTTGGTGAGATCTGGCGATGAAGCATTTTGCCAGATGAACTGAACGGTCTGCTCAGGGAACCACCCCACTGTGTCCATCACGTCCTTCTCCTGCAGTGCCTGCAGGACATTACGTGCTGACCACTGCCTGATGGCCCTGTGGTCAAAGGCGTTCTCCTGGAAGAACTTTGCTACGTAGGACAGGTATGCCGGCAACGACCAGCTGACAGGGGTGTTGCGCGGGAGTGGGGCCAGACCCATCCTTCGTAGCCAGGGCGACAGGTTGAACCTGGGCACACAGTGGTACTTGGTGCCCACATACCTGGGTTCTACACACAACCTGATGCAGCCACATACGAAGCTGGCCATCAGGGTGAGGGCGACATTGGGGACGTTCTTGCCCCCGTTGTCCAAGGACTTGTGCATGACGGTCCGTCTCACCCACTCCATCTTGGATCCCCAGACAAATCTGAAGACAGCTCGGGTGATTTCCGAGCTGTAGGAGCGGGGGACGGGCCAGACCTGCGCCAAGTACAGCAGCCCTGAGAGCACCTCACACCTGATGACCAGGTTCTTGCCCGTTATCGACAGGGAGCGCCCTCCCCACAGTCCCAGTTTCTGTTTCACCTTTGCCGTCTGCTCCTGCCAGTTCTTGTTGCACACCTCAGCCCCTCCGAACCAGATCCCCAGCACCTTCACATGGTCAGACCTGATGGTGAAGAGGACGCTGGATCGGTCGGGCCAGTTGCCGAAGAGCATGGCTTCGCTCTTCGTGCGGTTGACCCTGGCCCCCGACGCTAGCTCAAACTGTTTGCAGGTGCCAATCAACCTGCGAACTGACCTCCGATCAGAGCAGAAGACGGTGACATCGTCCATATACAGGGAAGTTTTTACTTGGGTCCCTCCACTGCCTGGCAGCGTCACCCCTCTTATGCCCTCATCCCTCCTGATGGTTTCCGTAAAAGGTTCTATGCAGCAGACAAACAAGACAGGGGAGAGGGGACAGCCCTGCCTGACTCCAGACTTGATGGGGAAGCTGTCTGTTTCCCACCCGTTGACCTGGACTGCACTACGGATGTCTGTGTAGAGCAGTCTAATCCAATTCCGGATTCCCTCCCCAAATCCCATTTTGGAGAGCACGTCCGCCGTGTACGTGTGCGATATCCTGTCGAAGGCTTTCTCCTGGTCCAAGCTGACTAGGCAGGCGTTCACCCCCCTGTCCTGCACGTAGGCGATGGTGTCCCTCAGCAGCGTGAGGCTGTCTGAGATCTTCCTGCCCGGTACAGCACAAGTTTGGTCCGGGTGGATCACCTGTCCCAGAGCAGACTTGACCCTGTTGGCAATAGCCTTGGACAGGATCTTGTAATCCAAATTCAGGAGAGAGATGGGTATCCAATTTCTAATGTCCTCCCTTTCCCCCTTCTGCTTGTAGATGAGGGTGATGATGCCCTTCCTCATGGACTCTGATATACTGCCGGCCAGAAGCATAGCGTTGTACACTTCCAGCAGGTGTGGGCCGTAAGTGTTAATAGACTAAGGAGCAGAGACTAGTGCAGAAGGGAGGGAAGAAGCAGAAAGAAGATGGCAATACCATGTGCTCAGCTCTTTTTACACTTGATAGAGAAGGAGCATTCCATTCAAATCTGCAGATATGACTCACCAATCAGATAGCCCCTATTCAAACAATGCAGAATCAGAGAAGCATCAAGGAATGCTGAATCAAATAATATATTTACAATACTAAAGTATTAAAACTACACTCCTCTCTGCCTAGCTATAAACTCTGAGTCAATAGAGAATGCATCTCAACTCAGATGTGTAACATATTGCTCTCTAGTCATACCAATACACACTTTCTCCCCTACACACAGTATACTATACAACTCTGTATAGACATCCACAGCATTGTCAAGTTTAAATTGTCCCATTCAGGCCTGAAGGTTGAATTGCTGTGGAGGATTTCTCAATCCTGAGAGATAACATCTTTCCTGACCAGGGGTGGGGTCATTCTGCTTGGCAGGTGAGACTTGTGGCTGAGAAACAATCTCAGGTTCTGGGGTCTCCACCATGGTGGTTGTAGGAGTTGACTCTGGGACTGCAGGAAGTGGTTCTGATAGATCTGGGCATCTTTCTTCTCTAACAATGGACTCTGCTGTCCTCAACTGATCGATATGTTGTTCCCAGATAACATCAGACACAATCTCCACTGTGTAGGAGAGTGGTCCGGTTCTGTCTTTAATCTTTCCAAGTACCCACTTTTGATCATCTCTGTAGTCCCTCGCCAGGACTGCTTGTCCAGGAGTGAAACATCGAACCTCCTTGTTTGAGGAGCCCTCAATTTGTCTCAGCTGTTTGTCCTGCATGCTCCTTCTGAGATTGGGTTTGAGGAGACCAAGAGTGAACGCAAGGGACGACCCAGAAACAGCAGAGCTGCTGAGATGTGGGTTGTGGATGGTGCCTGTATTGTGATATGCAAGGAAAAAATTGGCAAGCTGCTAATTCAGGGTAGTGGGTTCGGTTGACATTGCTCACTGTGTGGTCTTCAGACTCTGGACAAACCTTTCCACCAAACCACTTATAGCTGGGTTGGGTGGTGCAAGTATCATGTGTCTTATTGCAACCACCTTCAGGAATGACTGAAACTGTTCTGTAACAAACTGTGGTCCTTTGTCACTGACTAAATGTTCTGGAACTCTAGTTCATGAGAAGGGGCTTCTCAACATATCAGCAGTGAGTGAGGCTGTAATGGAGGGTATTGAGAATACTTCTGCCAACTTTGTATCTCCATCCACTGCTACCGAGAAATTTTTGTTCGTGAATGGTTCAGCAAAATCCGCATCAATCCTCTGCCAGGGCACTGCAGGCCATTCCCCGGGATAGAGAGGCACTGCTCTTGGCATCTTCTGGACGTGTTGGAATCCCGAGCAATGCATGACAATCTGACCAATCTTCTGATCTATCCCAGGCCACCAGACAAAGCTTTGAGTCAATGCTTTCATTTTGACCGTGCCTAGAGTACTGGCATGTAGCTCCTCCAACATTTAGCTCTTAGCTTGGATGGTACATCATCATCATCATCATCATCATCATCATCAGGTGCCGTCCCCAGTTTGAGCTTTGACTGCCATGGTCCACACACTCCTGTTTCGGGTCAAGTGGATCAATTCATTGGTATTCATTTTCAGTTCTTTGGCTGCTGTCTCCATCATCATTTGTCCTTGTCTTCCTCTTGCTTTCTTCCCTTCAATCTTTGCCATAATTACTGTGCATTCTAACTCCTCTTTCCTAATCACATGTCCAATGAAGTTACGTTGCTTTTTCACAATCTCATACATTATTTCTCTTTTTGTGTTTGCTCTGTTCATGACATCCTCGTTAGATATTTGTTCTGTCCGTGATATTCTTTGCATCCTCCTCAAAAACCACATCTTTTCTGTTTCAATTCATCTCCTCACGTTACTAGATATTGTCTAGATGGTACAACAACTCTTAATCCCCACGTAAGGCAATCCTGTCAATGGCAAGTTCATCCCGGCACTGGTAAAAATGGGGGAGCTGGAGTCTCTGCTGCACATTCCAGCCACTTTGGGAGGCCATGTAGACCTGAGACAGTGTGGGATCTTTTCTGGTTTCCCTTCGGATCAGCTCTCCCACACAGATACTGGTTGAAATGCTTTCTTGTCAATCTGAGAAATATTTTTTCTCTCAGTGGTAAGGGAATGTGATGCAAAGGCTATGGGACATTCACTTCCATCACTCATAACATGTGACATGACTCACCTATACTATAGTGAGATGTCACAGGCAAGCTTCACTGGACAATGCGGATCATAATGTGTGAGTACAGTATTGACATCACCGTTTCCCTTGTCACTTTGAAATCCACCACACTGATTTGCCCATTATCATTTCTTTCTGATTTGCAATAATGAGTTCAAGGGGTGGAGCACAGAAGGCAGGTTTGGCAGGAACCTGGTATAGTAATTGACAAATCCTGAAAAGGTCTGCAACTGTGACATGTCCTTGGCCTTGGGGCGTCCACCACTGCTTTGATTTTCTCAGCACACTGGTCTAAAATCTTGTGTTAATGGTGTGATTTAAAGAATTCACACTTGCTGCATCATGCTCTGAGCCCATAATCTTCTAATCGTTTTAACACTGTCTTGAGATTTTGAAGAATGACTGAAACAGCCGAGCCAGTGTCCAATTTCATTTTAATTCATTTGCCATTCACTTCTGGTGTAAGCCATATTGCTTGCCTCTTGTTAGTTCTCACATTGTAAATCTCAAGGCTACACAATCCTGTGTTACTCTCATCAATACCAAATTTTTCATCAACAGTGTGCAGGTTAGTGCTCTTTTTGAAACAGCAGCCTGACTTATCTTTTTCTCTACCCTGTGCAGTCCATTAATTTATGTCTGCCCAACACATTGCATTTTCTGCAAGTTTCACCTTTAAACCTGCATTGGTCCAGTGTATGTGACCCCTTGCCACAATGGTAACACAATTTGTTCACAAGGTGGGTTTCCATTTAGACGTTGCAATTTTGTTCACATTCACTTTCATTCCTGACTGCAACTCAGTTGCATCTCTGGTTGCTGTTTCCATTGATACAGTGATATCACCTGCTCTTTTAAATGTGAATTGTGCTTTAGTTTGGAGCTGTTTTTGAATGCTTTCTTGTAAGATTCCAAAAGCTAAATGATCTCTCGGTGCATCATTAAGCCCATCACTGAACTGACAATGATCAGACAAGTTCTTCAATTCAGCTATGTACGCTGAAATGGACTCCCCTTCCCTTTGTTAACATTTATGAAACCTAAAGCTTTTTGCAATCAAGAATGGTTTCAGTTCTAAATGTTCCTGCATTACGTTCACAATATCAGTAAAGCTCATTTCAGCTGGTTTGGTTGGAGCAGTTAAACTTCTAACCAAACTGTATGCTTTTCCACCTATTGTACTCAGCAAAACGGGCACTCAGTTTTCATTGGCTATTTCATTTACTTTAAAATACTGCTCAGTTTGTTCAGAATACATCACCTGTTGTGCAATTGAACACTTCTATGTTTCTGATGTAACCAGCCATTTTGCTTTTTAAAAATGTATTATTATTATCACCTGGTACTCACTTGTTGTTTGTTAATTTCGTCCATTTTCTGCCTTCTTAAAAACTTGTACGTCTCTCTGTCTCCCCTTCGACAAAAAAGCATGTTGTGCTTCAACGGGTAAGTAGTCATCTTGGGTTCTTTATAAAACTTCCTTGTCGCTACTGTTATGTTTTGTAACTCCAGAAACTAATCAAAAGAAAAACTCAGGAGTTAGGATGTTTGGTTTACTTAGTTTTTCTTTTGTTTAGAGAGGCACTCACATATGACGTGATTGTGTAATGACGTATGCCATTCATGTGCTTTTTACATATAACTCAATGAATTATGTAAACAAATAAAGAATACTTAATCAAACAATACATTTCAAATGTTACTGAAATAATAAATACACTACACATATAACATAGAGCATTGACCAGCAATCACAGTACAGGCCCTCCAGACCAAAGTCGGACCGACATTTTAACCTACTCCAAGACCAATCTAACTCTTCCCTCCTGCATAGTTCACCATTTCTTTTTCATCTGTATGTGTACCTGAGAATCTCCTACATGTCCCTAATATATCTGCCTCCATTACCACCCCTGCCAGTACATCTCATGCACCCATCACTTTCTGTGCAAAAAAAAACTACCACTGCCACCACCACCCTCCCCATACTTTCTTCCAGTCACCTTAAACATATTCGCTCTTGAATCAGTCATCTCCAACCTGGGAAAAAGGTGCTGCCTGTGACTCTGTATACATCTTACTGTCTTATAAATCACTATCAACTCTCATCCTACTTTGCTCCAAACAGAAAAGCCCGAGCTTACTCAACCCTTCCTCTTAAGATATGCTCTCTAATCCAGGTAGCATCACAGTAAATCTTATTTGCACCCTTTCCAAAGCTTCCACGTCCCTCCTATAATGAGCTGACGAGAACCGAACACAATTCTCCCAATGTAATCTAACCAGTGTTTTATAGAGCTGCACCATTACCTTGTGGTTCTTGAACTCAGTCCTCTGACTAATGAAGGCCAGCACACCAGAGCCTTCTTAACCACCCTATCTACTTGCATGGTGTCTTTGCTGGATCTACGGGAGTGCAGACCAAGATACCTCTGGTTTTCAATACTGCTAGGAATCCTGCCATTGACCTTGTACTCCTCCTTCAAATTTGACTTTCCAAAGTAAATCACTTCACACATCTCCAGATTAAACTTTATCTGCCTCTTCACAGTCTAGTTCTGCATCCTATCTATGTCCCATTGTCACTAATGATGACATTGTACACTATCCAAAACACCATCAATCTTCGTATCATCTGCAGGCTTATCCACCCTTACACTTCCTCGTCCAAGTCTCTTCTAAAATTTACAAAGAGCTGGGATCCCAGAACAGATCCCTGTGGAAAACCACTGGTTACCAACCTTCAGGCAGAATATACTCCATCTACTACCACCCTCTGTGTTCTGTGAACAAACCAATTCTGAATCCAAGCAACACACACAAAATGCTGGAGGAACTCAGCAGACCAGTCAGCATCTATGGAAAAGAGCACAGTTGACGTTTCAGGCCGAAACCCTTCATCAGCACAGGAGTGAAAAGATGATGAGTCAGACTTAGTAGGTGGGGGGAGGGGAGGAAGAAACTCAAGGTGATGGGTGAAACTGGGAGGCGGGGAGGGGTGAAGTAAAGGGCTGGGAAGTTGATTGATGAAAGAGATACAGGGCTCGAGAAGGAGGAAGCTGATAGAAGAGGATAGAAGGCCATGGAAGAAAGAAAATGGGTGGAGCAGTAGAGGGAGGTGATGGGTAGGTAAGGAGATAAGGTGGGGGAGGGAAAAAGGATGGGGAATGGTGAAGGTTTGGTGGGGGGGCATTATCAGAAGAGCAAGAAATTGATGTTCATGCCATCAGGTTGGAGGCTACCCAGACAGAATATAAGGTGTTGTTCCTCCAACCTGAGTGTGGCCTCATTATGATGGTGGAGGAGGCCATGGACTGACATGTCAGAATGGGAATGGGATGTGGAATTAAAATGAGTAGCCACTGGGTGATCCTACTTTAACTGGTGGATGAAGCGTAGATGTTCAGCGAAGCGGTCTCCCAGTCTACGTCGGGTCTCACTGAAATACAGAAGGTCACATGGGGAGCACCAGACACAGGACTCCAACATACTCACAGGTGAAGTGATGCCTCACCTGGAAGGGTTGTTTGGGGACGAGGTGTCCCTCCTATCCTTGGTGGAGTGGCAGGAGGATGGATTAAGGACAGATATCTGTGAAATGGAAGAGATGTGGTTGAGGCTAGTATTGATAGTGGAGAAAGGCAAGCCCCTTTCTTTGAAGAAGCGGGACATCTCCTTAGTTCTCGAATGAAAAGCCTCATCCTGGAAGCAGATGCGGCAGAGAGAGGAGTTGAGAGAAGGGGATGGCATTTTTACAATTAACAGGGTGGGGAGAGGTATAGTTCAGGTAGCCGTGAGAGTCAGTGGGTTTATAATAGGCATCAGTGGATAAGCTGTCTCCAGAGATAGAGACAGAGAGATCAAGAAGGAGGAGGGAGGTCTTGGAAATGGACCAGGTAAATATGAGGGCAGGGTGGAGGTTTGAGGCAAAGTTGATGAACTTTGCACAGGTGCAGGAAGCAGCACCAATGTAGTCATTGATGTAGTGCAGGAAAAGTTGGGGGTAACAACAGTGTAGGCTTAGAACATAGACTGTTCCATGTAGCCACAAACGGACAGGCATAGATGGGACCCATGCGAGTGCCCATGGCTACACCTTTTTGTTTGAAGGAAGTGCGATGAGCCAAAGGAGAAATTATTGAGAGTGAGGACTAGTTCCACTAGGCAGAGGAGAATGGTGGTGGAGGGGAACCGATTGGGTCTGGTGTCCAGAAAGAAATGAAAGCTTTGAGGCCTTCCTGGTGGGGGATGGAGGTGTATAGGGACTGGACATCCATGGTGAAAATAAGATGCTCGGGGTCAGGGAACCAGAAACCATTGAAAAGATCAAGAGCGTGTGAAATGTCATGGATGTCGGTAGGAAGGGACTGAACCGGGGGGGGGGGGGGGGCAGGGTTAAAACTGAGTCGAGGTATGTAAATATGAGTTCAGTGCGGCAGGAACAAGCATAAAAAATGGGCCTATTTGGACAAGCAGATTTGTGGTTCTTGGGTAGGAGGTAGAAATGGGAGGTGGGAGGTGCGCGGTGTGGGAACTATGAGATTGGTGGCTGTGGATGGGAGATCCCCAGAGTCAATAAGGTTGGTGATGGTGTGGGAGACAATGGCCTGGTGCTCCTCAATAGGGTCCTGTTTGAGGGGTAAGTAAGAAGAGGGGTCTGACAGCTGTCGCTGGGCCTCAGCAAGGTAGAAGTCAAAACCTTCTTCTGCTGCCCTCTGAAACCAACCAGCAAAGATTTCCTGGATCCCATGCCTCTGGACTTTCTGAATGATTCTACCTTATCAAATGCCTTACTAAGATCTACATTCATCACATCCATTGCTCTACTGTCATCAAGTTTTGTCACATCTCTGAAGCGTTCAGTCAGGCTTGTGAGGCATGCCCTACCTCTCACAGAGCTATGCTGACTCTGCTTCTCCAAATATTCGCAAATACTGTCTTTAAGAATCCTATGCAATAGTTTGCCCACTACAGGTGCAAGATTATAATTCCAAAAATTGTCTCCGTTAAATTTTTTGAACAAAAAAATAACACTTGCTTGGGGTTTTCCTTCACCCTACTCATCAAAGCCTTCTCATGTTCCCTCCTAACTACCCTAAGTTCCGTCTTAAGCTCCTTCCTGGCTACCTTGTATCTCTCAGGAGTCCTAAACCTTAAGCTGTTTCTTTCTTCTTCTTGACTAGATGTTCCACATTGCTAGTCAGCCATGGTTCTTTCAGCCTACCACCCTTTCCCCTCCTCAATGGGACAATAAGAGTGAATATCTTATTGTGCTTTTGCACATTTATAAGAGAGAAAGTGTTTGTGATTGCATATGTGTATATGAGACGTTATCTGTGTTTTGTGTATGAAAATGAAAATAAGTGAGAGAGAGAGCAAGAGAGCGAGAGAGTTTGGTTTTCATTCAGTGCATAGAGAGGAAATAGTGGGATTCAATTATTTTACTTTGCTTGGATGTACAGTTGGCTGTGCTCCATTTTTATACCATGTGTAATGTGCAGAGGACTGCGGAAACTGTATATATCTAAAGGACGGTTTCCATTAAAACACGGTGTGCCATGAATATACAGAGGAACAAGATCTATTTTAATAATAACTTAATACTTTGTGTCTTTCTGCATCACACAGGACTACAGTTTGAATTTATCAATCCTATCTTTGAATTTTCAAAGTGTATGAATGGCCTGCACTTGGATGATGCTGAATACGCTCTGTTAATTGCCATAAATCTCTTCTCAGCAGGTATGGGATCTTGTGAATAACTACTTTTAAAGGGTGAACTCCCCCCCAACCTACTGGGCTTTGTCACTTTTGCCATGAAATTAATGAGTGCTTCTCTTGTGAAAGAGCAAAAATTAATGGAAGTTAAGACTAGTCTTTGTTTGCCACTCCCTCATTAAATTGAATCTTTTGTCCCTGATTTGCTTGTTGCCAGACCTTATGGGCCACACACCTTCTTGTACTTTAAAAAGTAGCCTTTTTTTTTTCTGATGAGCTATCCCCTGGGTTGCAAGCTGACTTGTTCTCTGGACTTTGCCACAGATGGGACACATGGTGCTTAATGGGGTGGGCGGGTTATTTTAGATCTCGTACACCTTTCTGCCGCACGTCTTTCTGAATTCTCAGGGGCTCAGTGGGTTTCTGGACTCTGCTCTCCTGTTTTTGAGTTGTTACAGGGAAGGGAGTTCTGAGAATTTGGTAGGATGTTCCCCAAAGACACTATGGAAAGAGATGGATGTGCAGATTCAGCAGATTATCTTAGTTTGTAAATGGTACCATTCACTGACGTACAAAATGAGAACTTTACATCAGCTTTGATAAAGGAAGATGCTGCTGAAGTCTCAATAAAGGACGATGTGGCAGCCAGCCAGAAAAGTTCCCTTTATTCTAACTCTTTGCCTCCTCCCAATTAGCCAATCTATAATATGTACTAATATCTTTCCAGTAATACCATGGGCTCTCATCTTAACAGCCTCAAGCAGCACCTTGCCGAAGGCCTTCTAAAAATCCAAGTAAACAACATCCACTGACTCTCCTTTGTCGATCCTGCCTGTTATTTTCCCAAAGAATTCCAACAGATTTGTCAGGCAAGATTTCCCCTTAAGGAAACCATACTGACTTTAGCCTACTTTATCATATGCTTCTAAGTACCCTGAAACCTCATCCTTAATAATAGACTCCAATATCTTCCCAACCACTGAAGTCCGGCTAACTGGTCTGTAATTTCCTTTCTTCTACCTCCCTGCTTTCTTGAAGAGTGGAGTAACATTTGCAATTTTCCAGTTCTGCTAAAGCATTCCAGAATCTAATGATTCATGAGAGATCATTACTAATGCTTCCATAATTTCTTCAGCCACCTCTTTCAGAACCCTGGCGTGTAGTCCAGCTGGTTTGGGTGACTTACCTACCTTCAGTGGCTAGTGGTGTTCCACAGGGGTCGGTGTTGGGACCACTTCTTTTTATGCTGTATATCAATGATTTAGATGATGGAATAGATGGCTTTGTTGCCAAGTTTGCAGATGATACAAAGATTTGGTGTAGAGGCAGGTTGTGTTGAGGAAATGGGTATGATGCAGAAGAACTTAAACAGATTAAGAGAATGGGAAAGAAAATGGCAAATGAAAAACAATATTGGAAAATGCATCATCATGCACTTTGGTAGTGGAAATAAATGTGCGGGCTGTTTTCTAAACAGGAAGAAAATCCAAAAATCTGAGATGCAAAGGGAGTTGGGACTTCTTGTGCAGAACACCCTGAAGGTTAACCTGCAGTTAGTCAGTGGTGAGGAAGGCAAATGCAATGTTAGCATTCATTTAAAGAGGATTAGAATATAAGAGCAAGGATGTGATGCTGAGGCTTTGTAAGACACTGGTGAGGCTACACCATGAATATTGTGAGCAGTTTTGGGCTCCTCATCTAAGAAAAGATGTGCTGGAATTGGAGGGCATCCAGAGGAGGTTCACAAGGATGATTCCGGGAATGGAAGGGTTATCATACGAGGAATGTTTGTTAGCTCTGGGTCTGTACTCACTGGAATTTAGAAGGATGGGGGTGGGGGGGGGAATGTCATTGAAACCTTTCAAATGTTGAAAAGCTTAGACAGAGTAGATGTGAAAGGATGTTTCCCATGGTGGGGGAGTCTAGGACAAGAGGGCACAGCCTCAGGATAGAATTGTATCCATTTAAAACAGAAATGCAGAGAAATTTCTTTAGCCAGAGGGTGGTGAATTTGTGGAATTTATCACCACAGGCAGCTGTGAAAGCCAGGTTGTTGGGTGTATTTAAGGCAGAGCTCAACAGGTTCTTGATTGGACATGGCATCAAAGGTTACAGGGAGAAGGCTGGAGAGTGGGGCTAAGGAGAGAAAAAAAGCATCAGTCATGATTGAATAGTGAAGTAGATTTGATGGGCCAAATGGCCTAATTCTACTCTTATGTCTTACGGTCTTTAGATCTTACAGCTTCCCGATCACTTTCTCCTTAGTAATAACAACTACATTCACTTCTGCTCCCTGACATTCTCAAATTTCCTACATACTGCTAGTGTCTTTCACAGTGATGACTGAAACAAAATACCGTGGATTCCGATTAATTGGGCCATCAGTTAATCAGGGCAGCCACTTATTTGGGACAAGTCTTAAAGAACAAAATCTAATTGAGAAAACAGCTGGGATTCCCTTTGTTTATTCAGGACACTATGCCGCTTAATTGGGGTAGGAGACTGTTGCCAAACAGTTTCTATCTAGTGTCAGTTGCATGTACTCACGTGGCTATTAGACACTACACGTGTTTTGAGTGAACAATTTTTAAATAGTGTTAGTTGCGTGTGTTTCTGTTCAAAAAGCAGTGATTTTTGTCACTGATTGTTCACAAGAAATACACAGTATAACAATTCAGAACTGTTTTGCTGGCTGCGGTTTCAAGCATTCAAGCTTGGAGATGTCACAATTGGCCGGGAGTGAGAATGAAACCATCTCACTACTTCATAAAGTTAGGAACTATGAAGAATTTGAAAGTATTGACAATCATCTTGAATGTTACAATGAAAATGAAGACAGAGAATGCAATCATTGAAATCATTGCATGAAGGCAGTCCATTATCTGCAGTAGGTCTCTGTGCTGATATTGTTCATTTACAGTCAGTCAGAAGAACATGGCAGAGTAAATTCCTCTGTTTATAATTATTAGGATCTAATACAGTGTTTTAGTACTGTAGTAGTATTGGTAGTGTTCTAGTTTGTTGTGTATTTCACTTAAATGCATAATTTGTTACTCAGTTAAATGTAGTTGGTCTTTTTTTATGCCTTTTTAAGTAAGTATTCCCATGAAATTTTGGCTAATTTGGGCAGCTGCTTAGTTGGGTCAGAAAGTATTGGTCCCAATGTATCCCAATTAACTGGAATTCATTGTACTTATTAAGTTTGTCCGTCATTTCTTTGTCCCTATTACCATCTCTCCAGCATCATTTTATAGCAGTCTGATATCAACTCTCACATTTCTTTTACTCTTCAAATACCTGAAAGAAGAAAAAATACTTTCTCTTATATTTTTGGCTAGCTTACCTTCATATTTCATCTTTTCCCTCTTGATAGCTTTTTTTTTAGTGGTTTCTGTTGCATTTTAAAAGTTCTCAATCCTCTAACTTTCCACTAATTTTAGCTCTTTTCCCTTTAGGCGCGGTGCATTAGTTACAGCTTGTGGATAGTCTGGAGAAGATGGGTTACTCTGTTCGGAACAGTAAAGGCTGCAAGGGAAATCATGAACAGTATAGATAGAAATAGGTAGCAAGAAATTGTTCCCACAGGTGAAAGGACACAGTCCAAGGGACACAATGAAGTGAGTGTCAAAGGTGACACGAGCAGGTCACTGGGTCTGCAGTGCACTGCCAGAATTAACAGGTGCAATTGTAGCATTCAAAAGTTATCTTGATAAGTAACTGAAAGGAAGGAGTATGTAAAACAAAGGGGAAAGGCTGAGGGATGCGACTTGCTTTATTGCTCTGACATAGAGCCAGACCTTTTCCCATGCTATGAATGAAGATTAAAGGATTATGTTAATTCTTGTGAAATACTGGGTCATTTGAGGACACTAGTTCTTGGGATAATGCTATACCTGAGTAAGGGTTGTTTTTTTCCCCTCCTTTGGAACCAATGGTGTGAAAGTTCAAGTATGGGGGAGGGTAGCTTTTAATGCCAGTATCACGCCGATGGGTGAATCTGAAAATCTAGCCCCACCTATGTAACAAATCCATAGTCCCTCTTTCTCTCTGGCTTTTGAAAAATGAATGAATCATTGGTGTTCAACCAGCAACGAATGAAATCACAAGATACGACACCTTGATTGGCATGTCAAGTACTTCCGGAGTTCGCTCAATTATTGTGGCATTCCTACATCTGAGTCGGAGGACCTGGCTTCAAATCCATTCCATAGACCTGGACACTTAACCAGGTGGGGAAGGGTAGAATTGCTCTGCTGGTTATTCAGATTCCAAGCACAGGCCCCATCTGCCTTCTTTTGTGTGTGTGAACAGTTGAGGGGTGCTGTGGAAAAAACAGCAGAGGAGGTTTCCCAGACTCAGTAATATTCACTGCTCATCCAACATTGCTGAAACAAATGAAGTGATTCATTCCACACTGTGAGGCTAGTGTGAGCACATTGGCTGTTGCATTATGTATGATACAGCACATTCGGAAACAAAATTGGCTTGGTGATAGGTACAAGAGGGTTATTTTTCAGATTTGAGACCTATGGCCACTGGGATTGGTGCTGGGTCCCCTGTTGCTAATATGGCATGTTTGTGATATTGATAAGAATGCTGATTGCAGAATTAGTAAATATGCGGATGACACCAAAACTAGTTCATATGATGGACAGCAAAGGTGGCTGTCTCATGTTACAGCAGGATTTTCATCAACTGTGAAAGTCAGCCAAGGAATTTAAATCAAAATGCAAAGTTAACTTTGGGATGTTAAAGGAGGGAGGGACATACACAGTGAATGGCAGGACTCTGGGGAGTGTTGTTGAACAGAGTGACCCTGGAGAACAAATACATAGTTCCTTGAAAATGGGAACACTGGTTGACAGGGTGGCGAAAGAGGCCTATTAGCTGAGGCACTGGGTATAAGAGTTGGGATGTCATGTTACAGTTGGTTAGGCTGCACTCGGAGTTTTGTGCGCAGTTCTGGTTACAACAAAATAGAGAGGATGTGATTCAGCCAGAGAGGGTGCAGAAAAGATTCACAAGGATGTAGCCTAGATTGGACGGCTTGAATCATCAGCAGGAATCTGTTTTCCCTGGAGAGAAGGAGTCTGAGAAGTGACATGATAGGGATATTATGAGAGGCACAGATGGAGGTATATGTCTAAAACTAGAGTGTATTGGGTTAATGTAAGGAGGAAGAGGTTTAAAGGGGATCTGAGGGACAACTCCTTCACACTCAGGTTAGCCGGTATCTGGCACGAGCTCCCAGAACGGGTAGTGGAGTCAGGAGCAGGAGCATCATCTGGATGGGTACGTAAATGAGCAGGGCATGTGGGGACGTGGCAAGAATGCAGTCAAGTCGTCTCATTACCAATGGATGTGACATCAGCAATTCTGACTGTCTCAATGTTAACTACATTACAGAGGAACATCATTATTAACTTTGCTTTTGCTAGAAATGCAAGTTGTTTATTTTATTTTTCATGCGGGAAGAGGGCAATGTACAAGAGAAGAAAATATAAGGAACAAGCATTTGAATTTATAAAGTGTCTTTCATAATCTTGGGAAATGTCCAAAGTGCTCAACACTGACCCACCACCTCTGGGATGTCCATTCAATGTAATTCTCTGACATCTATTCAACTCCCTGATGTGGAAAATGAGTACTTACTGTACACACAAAAAAAAATAAAATTTTTTGTGTTGTTTATTGTGGGATAAATGTTGGCTTTTTTGTTCTGGGCAACATCGGAGGCAGCAGCCATAGTCTCTAGTTTGACATGACATTGAAAAGATGGCACCTTGGCACACTCCTCAGCACTGCCCTGCCTACTGGACAGGTTCATAACTGGGGGGGTGGGATAAAACACATATTGCTCAGCAATCTTTATAGCAATGAACCATCTACCTGTGCAGGTGAAATCACCAGTGTGTGTGCCCGGCACATTCCAGCTGGCAGTTTGGGGTGAAGGTGCACTGAATCCTCTTATTCCTTTCACCAGACCGTCCAAATGTCAATGACCACGAGTTGGTGGAAAGGCTGCAGCAGCCATACGTTGAGGCTCTCCGCTCCTACACACAGATGAAAAGACCCGATGTGAGTGATGGGATACTTGCAGTGGCATTCAATGCCAGTGCTTTCATTTCAATGCCATTAGCTTCAGCGGCAGCTCTACTACAAGAACTTATCAGAAGGTTGTGAGACTCCTTAGTTTCATTGGGCAGAATTCACACAGACTGTTAAGGGTTAAGTTCGCTGCGTATGTTACGTGTTACATCATACGTTATTACGTTTTGGGAGTGGGGTTTTTCTGATATACACACACACACACACACACACACACACACACACATATATATAAATAGGAACCCCGTCCCTATTTGTTTATGATTGCTTGGTGAATCCTACAAAACCAAGCCCACACATCATCCGGGGTTATCCTGAAAGCAGAGAGCGTTGATTACACTAGGCTCACCTGCATTTGCATTTTCCTGCCTCAATTCCCAGAATTGGTTAGCATCGAATCCCCCACAAACCCCTGAACCTGGGTTGTCCCTGTCTCCTTTGACAGTGTCACTAAGAGTGACCTTACAGCAACTTCATAGTGCTGATCCACCCACGTCAGGGCACCCCAACCATTCCTTATATTTATCTGCATATGTGAATAAATGATCATGCAGATTTTTTATTCCATAGATTTCAATCCAAGAAATCCTAGCCAATTCAGTCAATTTTTACTCCATGTTCCTCCTGATAAACTATTGTTCATTTTTACATTGCTGATGTCTTTGTATTCCTACTCTGATTTCCCTTCTCTTTCTCCCTTTCTGCATCTCTTCTCCTGAAAATATTTTCATTCTTTTCTGTGGATTTTAATTTTCTGGATCCAATAAAAACAGTGTTATAGCGTCACACAGCATTTGACAGACCACATCCACGCCAACCAGACCCATTAAACCCATCACCCTGAACTTGGCCCATAGCCTTCTGTGTAAAGGTCCAGACCAAGAGTGAGGACCTTTGTGAGTGCATGTGTCTAAATTGGTGATAATCTTCTAAAAAATTCTCTTGTGTGCTGTAGTAATTTTGAGCAGAAATAACCATTGATTAATGAATTAGTAACAATAAGTACAGAGGCAGATTGAAATAAATGAAGCATTTTAAATCCTGTTCAAAAATTATTAATATTAATCTTTTTAAAAGACTATTGAAAAGTTATATTTCTAAATAGTATTGTTATTATAACTCACAGCTATCTGGACTATTTCTCTTCTCACCCTGTCTCTTGCAAAAACGCCATCCCCTTCTCGCAATTCCTCCGTCTCCGCCGCATCTGCTCTCAGGATGAGGCTTTTCATTCTAGGACGAGGGAGATGTCTTCCTTTTTTAAAGAAAGGGGCTTCCCTTCCTCCACTATCAACTCTGCTCTTAAACGCATCTCCCCCATTTCACATACATCTGCTCTCACTCCATCCTCTCGCCACCCCACTAGGAATAGGGTTCCCCTGGTCCTCACCTACCACCCCACCAGCCTCCGGGTCCAACACATTATTCTCCGTAACTTCCGCCACCTCCAACGGGATCCCACCACTAAGCACATCTTTCCCTCCCCTCCTCTCTCTGCATTCCGCAGGGATCGCTCCCTACACAACTCCCTTGTCCATTCGTCCCCCTCATCCCTCCCCACTGATCTCCCTCCTGGCACTTATCCATGTAAGTGGAACAAGTGCTACACATGCCCTTACACTTCCTCCCTTACCACCATTCAGGGCCCCAAACAGTCCTTCCAGGTGAGGCAACACTTCAGCTGTGAGTCGACTGGGGTGATATACTGCGTCCGGTGCTCCCGATGTGGCCTTTTATATGTTGGCGAGACCCGATGCAGACTAGGAGACCGCTTTGCTGAACATCTACGCTCTGTCCACCAGAGAAAGCAGGATCTCCCAGTGGCCACACATTTTAATTCCACATCCCATTCCCATTCTGACATGTCCATCCACGGCCTCCTCTACTGTAAAGATGAAGCCACACTCAGGTTGGAGGAACAACACCTTATATTCTGTCTGGGTAGCCTCCAACCTGATGGCATGAACATCAACTTCTCTAACTTCCGCTAAGGCCCCACCTCCCCCTCGTACCCCATCTGTTACTTATTTTTATACACACATTCTTTCTCTCACTCTCCTTTTTCTCCCTCTGTCCCTCTGAATATACCTCTTGCCCATCCTCTGGGTACCCCCCCTTGTCTTTCTTCCCGGGCCTCCTGTCCCATGATCCTCTCGTATCCCCTTTGCCTATCACCTGTCCAGCTCTTGGCTCCATCCCTCCCCCTCCTGTCTTCTCCTATCATTTTGGATCTCCCCCTCCCCCTCCAACTTTCAAATCTCTTACTCACTCTTCCTTCAGTTAGCCCTGACGAAGGGTCTCGGCCTGAAACGTCGACTGCACCTCTTCCTAGAGATGCTGCCTGGCCTGCTGCGTTCACCAGCAACTTTGATGTGTGTTGCTTGAATTTCCAGCATCTGCAGAATTCCTGTTGTTTGTTATTATAACTGCTTTCTATCCAAATACTGATGTTTACACCAGGTCTGCAAATATTTCAAAATGTACCATTTAAGCTGGTGAGAGAAGTTTCCGGGGAAAATACCTCACTGCTCTGGAGTGAGCAAATCATTTACTGTTTCATTTGGCAGTAGATAATGATTATGTATATTTTTGTTATGAGTGGGGTTTAAGGAATTGTGGGGCGACACTGCATGCCATCTCAGGCACATGTGCGATAGGTTTGCCGTCACTGCTTCTCTGCTCAGTCTGGACCAGGTATTCACCACTCTGGCTGAAACATACCCCCCTCAGACATCTGAATCTCTTCCTTCTTTAAATCTGTCCTTTAGTTTTATTCACCCCTGATACGGGTAAAGGTTTTCTGTCCTATCTATAGGTGTGTCCCTCATAACTTTATATACTTTCTCCACCCAAGACAGAACAAACCCAGCCTTTCCTCAGAACTGAAAAGTTTCATCCAGGCAACGTTCCTCTGCACCCTCTCTGGGGCTATCATATCCCATCATGCGGTGACCAGGAATGCCCAGAGTACTGAAACTGATGGCTAATAATCGTTTTAAACCTGCTCTTTATACCGCTGAAGCCCTTGAATTCCTAGCTTTGCTTATCGCTAAACATCACATCTTGTAGTTTTTTAAATATTTCTACTTTTCTCTCCTGGTGATTGTCTTTAAAGATGTCCTGAAAAATTAAACTAACTGTCCTCATGGTTCCCTTGGCCAATGATCAAATCAGCAGCAATCTTCCTGTCCTTTTTCTGAGGGCCAGCCCACAGATGGGACTGTCAACTTCTCTCCCATTGCTCTTCACTGAATGAATTCCTTCAGCTCCAACTAGAACCTGCCTTATTCGAGGTGTCCACAGTCCTGGACCTCAGTGAATGCCCTAGCTTCCTCTATTTTACCATTCATCACCATCTTGGGACCTGCTGGAAAGGGTGACTATCTCTCTCTCTCTGGGATCACTTGCATTGTCCTGGTCAGAGTAAAAGTAAACACAATTGTATTGCTGTCATTGCTGCTCTGATCCATTTGCACAGATGACATTGAACACTCTCTCACTGACTTACCTTCACCTCTTGCTGCAGCCTGGTACTCACCTCAGTGAGAGTGATCTCACGTTGACCGACATTCTAATTGGCTTTGTTCTCCTCTTGCAGGATCGCTTGATGTTCCCGCGAATGCTGATGAAACTGGTTTGCCTGCGGACTCTGAGCAGCGTCCATTCGGAGCAAGTCTTTGCGCTACGGTTACAGGATAAAAAGCTGCCACCTCTCCTGTCAGAGATCTGGGACATGCAGGAATGACTGTGGGACTGCCGATACACGACCCACCTCAGCCGGCCAGGGAAGGGGTGGGGTAATGAGTTAGTTCACAGGAAAGAGTACAGATGCAACAACCTTACAGTATTGAGGGATGCTTTCAAAAGATTTTTAAATGTTGGATGTAGAATGTTCCATTTTGCTATGCTTTGGTATAAACTTGTTAAATGATTGGTCTATTTTCACATTAACCAAGCAGGCTAGTGTTTTTCTGGGATCAGCAGGAACCATGGAATCAGTTGTTCTGTCTCTGAGACACAGACACCTAACCAAGACTGGGTTAGGAAATGCTCTTTATTCATTACAGGGAAATCAGGTGATTAACAATTGTGACGGGGTACGCCATACCAGAAGCCAGCATCATTATACTAACACACTCAAAGCAAACTATTAACTCCTGCATGACAGTATCCATTTAACAGCTGTAATTCACTGCAGGTGGGTATTTATTCTGTGTCATTCTTGGGCTGTTTTTGTGGAATCAGGTCACCTTTGGACACCAATCCACTTACCCTCACAGACTGACTGAATCAGAAATGTGCAACACACGATTGGCTCCTTATGTGATATGACTGGTGTATATTTACACTATCTAATACAGGAATAGTTACATGCAGTCCTCCACTATTATAGACAGATCTTTATTACACTATTACTCCCAGAATGTTGTCTATTCACACTCCTTCTCTCCGAGACTCCGGTCCATTCACTGTTTTTCAGACTGGCTCCTCTTCAGATCCCTTACTGGATTCCACCTCTTCCTAAGCCCTTTCTCCAGCTGAGGTCTGCTCACAGACCCCACCACTCACAGAATGGGATTTATTCCTCCCTCGCCGAAGATCACTGGTGACGAGAACTCTCTCAATGTGACCAGACACTTAAATCATTGTCTGCAAATGCAGTTCACAGATTTGACTTTCTACCTTCTGATTCACCAAACCATTCGCTGAATTAACAGGAATGGATGTGGTGGAATATCTCTGAGTGCAGCTCCAATGTCACTGAAGCTGAACACCGTCCAGGACAAACCAAACTGTATAGTTCCACCCAAGATCTTAAACCTTACCCCAACCCTCATCCCCTCCACTTTTGACTCATTGTGTTTGTAGTAACTCTGTAGTGTTGGCGCTTGGCCAAGCGGTTAAGGCGTTGCTCTAGTGATCTGAAGGTTGCTAGTTTGAGCCTCAGCTGAGGCAGCGTGTTGTGTTCTTGAGCAAGGACACCACACATAACCACCACACATTGCTCTGCGATGACACCGGTGCCAAGCTGTATCGGCACTAGTGTCCTTCCCTTAGATAACATCGGTGGCGTGGAAAGGGGAGACTTGCAGCGTGGTCTTCCATACAACCTTGCCCAGGCCTGCGCCCTGGAAACCTTCCAAGGCGCAAATCCATGGTCTCACGAGACTAACGGATGCCTAAAAAAAACTCTGTACAGTATTTTGAGCTTTCAACAACTCTGCCAAGTCCTTGCTAGCAGGTGCATCTAAAGACAGTGACACAGTGGTAGAGCTGATGCCTCACAACTCTAGTAACCCAGGTACAATCCTGGCCTCTAGTCCTTTCCCTGTGGAATTTGCACACTCTCCGTGTAACTACTTGGGTTTCTCCCGGCTGTAGGGCTTCTCTCCCACATCCCAGAGAGATTTAACTGGTTTCTGAAAACTGCACCCAGTGGAAGAATTTGGAGCTTGGGGGGAAGTTGATGGGGAGAACAAACATGTCAGGCTTAGCAACGATCAGCATACTCTTGGTGGGCTGAAAGGCGTATTTCATTCAATATCATTCTATGGATCCCCGACCACCACCTGCATGTCCCACCCCCCCCCCCCCCCATATTACATATCATCCCTGAATGGTGATTGTATTCACTTTTGCTGCATCAAGTTACTCTAACAGCACTATGTCACTCCTGACCAAGTGAGGGTACTTTCACCATGAACCCCTGATGCCTAACACCAATACTAGTAACACTCACTTGTTTATATAGAGCTTTTAAATGGTCGCAGTGCCTAAACAGTTTCTGCTAGCTGTTCTGAGAAGAGAAGCTCCACATTCTCCAACTGATCCAGACAACTACAATCCCTCTTCCCTGGACCGCTCTAGCAGGTCACTTCTGTCTTATGTTCAAACACTACACATCCTTCATATGGAACTAGGTGCAATTATGGAGTTAATGTAGTGTCTTTGAAAGGTTTAGCATAACTTCCCAACTCTTGTCCAGAAGGTTTTGCCCTGACTGTTAAAAGCCCCCATCTCCTGACCCGCCTCGCCTCCAGGTCACTACAGGTGCAGAGGGTGTTTGCAGAGATCCTGCCATAGGGATCGTCTCTGCTGCCCTTATCTCTGGGGAAGGGGATTTGGTCCAATTTTCCCTGATGGAGCTGAGGACTCCCTTTGCAACTTCTCTCACTCCATGAACAGGGAGGCTGAATGGTGAGGAGCCTCCCTTTGTCAATCCAATGTTTCAGGGAGTTTTCAGTGACTCTCATTCTCACACTGCCAATGTCTGCCATGTTTTGGGGTGATCTCTGCCTACACTCACTGGGTCACAGAGCCCAGTGGAGGAGAGCCATTGGGGTGTGATGGAGTGATGCCTTTGGCTTCAGGCGGGCAGTGGCTGGCCAGGAGTTCAGTCACTGCCCGAATAGGGATGAGGAAGATGCTACCCTGGCCAGGAGTTCAGTCATTATCTGAGTAGTGACGGGGAGGAAGTTGAAGAACAGTCACAGTGGATGGCAGAGAAGAGGATCTTAGCTGGTGGTGGTGAAGGGAGGGACCCCTGGACATCCTGTCAGGCTGAGCTCACTGTTCATGGGCACAGCACACAGGGATGGAGTGGGAAATGGGGAAATGACGAGCTGCACCCACAACACAGGTATTGATAACCCAAGGGCCCATCGGGAGCTGACCATCCCACACCCACACTCCACTTCAGCTGCTTTAGGCCCGACCCACCATCCCTGCTGACAACCGATCCGGGGTTGCTAAATGCTGACCGTGATTTCTGGGGCTTTTTCCTATAAGAGGCAGGAAGGCAGTAAACAGTCTGCAGCAAGCAAACTATGAGATTTAGAGCCAACTTACTTAGAGTCAAAGAGTGACAGTGTGGTACAGCACAGAAACAGACTCTTCAGTTTGGTCATTCTTGGTCATTCCGACCAAGATATTCACCCCAACGCGTCCTGTTTGCCCTTCTTTGGCCCTCATTCCTCTAAACAGTTCCTATTCATGTATGTGCCCAAATTCTTTTAAATGTTAACATTCCTGCCTTACCTCCAGCTCATCCAGATACCCACCACCCTCTGGGAGAAAACATACAAAGACTATTTGCTGACAGAACAGTTGTCTGCCTCAGGCAGCAGCCAGTCCAATATCTAATCTTTCATCCAAATCCAGTGGATTCATTAAAGATCCTTACAGAGGAGTGGTGTGGTGTGTCTCTACATGTGTGAGCAATCAATAAGACATGCACCTGGTGACTTCTGTTCACTCTAATCTGCACGAGTGCACGGCCGCGCTGTAACTGAAATGCTCCCGTGTATATAGTTGTTTTGCCGCGCAGCTGGAATAATCTTTTATAGAAACGTAGAAACATAGAAAATAGGTGCAGGAGTAGGATGATCAGGGCTGATCATTCAACTCAGAACCCTGTACCAGCCTTCCCCGCATAACCCCTGATCCCTTTAGCCACAAGGGCCATATCTAACTCCCTCTTAAATATAGCCAATGAACTGGCCTCAACTGTTTCCTGTGGCAGAGAATTCCACAGATTCACCACTCTCTGTGTGAAGAAGTTTTTCCTAATCTCAGTCCTAAAAGGCTTCCCCTTTATCCTCAAATTGTGACCCCTCGTTCTGGACTTCCCCAACATCCGGAACAATCTTCCTGCATCTAGCATGTCCAATCCCTTTAGGATTTTATGTTTCAATAAGATCCCCCCTCAATCTTCTAAATTCCAGCAAGTATAAGACTAGTCGATCCAATCTTTCATCATATGAAAGTCCTGCCATCTCAGGAATCAATCTGGTGAACCTTCTTTGTACTCCCTCTATGGCAAGGATGTCTTCCCTCAGATTAGGGGACCAAAACTGCACACAATACTCCAGGTATGTTCTCACCAAGGCCTTGTACAACTGCAGTAGTACCTCCCTGCTCCTGTACTCGAATCCTCTTGCTATGAATGCCAGCTTACCATTCGCCTTTTTCACCGCCTGCTGTACCTGCATGCCCACTTTCAATGACTGGTGTATAATGACACCCAGGTCTCCTTGCACCTCCCCTTTTCCTAATCGGCCACCATTCAGATAATAATCTGTTTTCCCGTTTTTGCCACCAAAGTGGATAACCTCACATTTATCCACATTAAATTGCATCTGCCATGAATTTGCCAACTCACCCAACCTATCCAAGTCACCCTGCATCCTCTTAGCATCCTCCTCACAGCTAACACTGCCGCCCAGCTTCGTGTCATCCACAAACTTGGAGATGCTGCATTTAATTCCCTCGTCCAAGTCATTAATATATATTGTAAACAACTGGGGTCCCAGCACTGAGCCTTGCGGTACCCCACTAGTCACTGCCTGCCATTCTGAAAAGGTCCTGTTTATTCCCACTCTTTGCTTCCTGTCTGCCAACCAATTCTCTATCCACATCAATACCTTACCCCCAATACTGTGTGCTTTAAGTTAGCACACTAATCTCCTGTGTGGGACCTTGTCAAAAGCCTTTTGAAAATCCAAATATACCACATCCACTGGTTCTCCCCTATCCACTCTACCAGTTACATCCTCAAAAAATTCTATGAGATTCGTCAGACATGGTTTTCCTTTCACAAATCCATGCTGACTTTGTCCGATGATTTCACCGCTTTCCAAATGAGCTGTAATCACGTCTTTGATAACTGACTCTAGCATTTTCCCCACCACCGACGTCAGGCTAACTGGTCTATAATTCCCTGGTTTCTCTCTCCCTCCTTTTTTAAAAAGTGGGGTTACATTAGCCACCCTCTAATCCTCAGGAACTAGTCCAGAATCGAAAGGGTTTTGAAAAATTATCACTGATGCATCCGTTATTTCTTGGGCTACTTCCTTAAGCACTCTGGGATGCAGACCATCTGGCCCTGGGGATTTATCTGCCTTTAATCCCTTCAATTTACCTAACACCACTTCCCTATTAACATGTATTTCCCTCAGTTCCTCCATCTCACTGGACCCTCTGTCCCCTACTATTTCCGGAAGATTATTTATGTCCTCCTTAGTGAAGACAGAACCAAAGTAGTTATTCAATTGGTCTGCCATGTCCTTGTTCCCCATGATCAATTCACCTGTTTCAGTCTGTAGGGGACCTACATTTGTCTTAACCAATCATTTTCTTTTCACATATCTATAAAAGCTTTTACAGTTAGTTTTTATGTTCCCTGCCAGTTTTCTCTCATAATCTTTTTTCCCCTTCCTAATTAAGCCCTTTGTCTTCCTCTGCTGGACTCTGAATTTCTCCCAGTCCTCAGGTGAGCCACTTTCTCTGGCTAATTTGTATGCTTCTTCTTTGGAATTGATACTATCCCTAATTTCCCTTGTCAGCCATGGGTGCACTACCTTCCCTGGTTTATTCTTTTGCCAAACTGGGATGAACAATTGTTGTAGTTCATCCATGCGATCTTTAAATGCTTGCCATTGCATATCCACCGTCAATCCTTTAAGTGTCATTTGCCAGTCTATTTTAGCTAATTCACATTTCATACCTTCAAAGTTACCCTTCTTTAAGTTCAGAACCTTTGTTTCTGAGTTAACTATGTTTTATTAAAGAGCCACGCAGTTTTCAGGCCGTGTAAGAATTTCCTGATTGGTCTATGGATCTGTAAAAAGATTAGAGGGAACATTGCTGGTGATCCCAGCTCAAGCCCCATCATCACTCTCTGACAGGAGGCAATGTATGTAGCCTCAGCAACTGAGCAGGGAGTCAGGGCCTTCGAGCTATGCCGTGACCCTGGACCAACAACTCTGCTGCACATGGCCTGACTACAGAACCCATAGTTCACAGGGAACAGGGTCCAAACCCAGGCCTGCAACAGTCTAGTAGTGCAGGTAAGGAGTGATGCAAGTCACTCATCCTGACATCCACCTTTTAGTGGATCACACATGGGGTGGGGAGAGAGGGACCCTCATCAGCTGGTGAATGCTTGAAGAGAAGGCTGGTTCACTCCCCAAAATGGTCTACCTCTCCACTGAGTGATCAGTTACCATTCATCTCAGCAAAATACACAAACCAATTTATCTTTTACACAACAAATCCAGAACCAGTCTGGCAAAGAAACATCCCTGGGAGTTATACAGTGTGTAAACATCCCCTATGGCCATCTGGTCCATGCTACCCAAGATGCCCATCCAAACCGTCCCATTTGCTGCATATTCCTTTAAAGCTTTCCTATTTATGCATCTGTCCAATTGCCTTTGAAATGTACCTACCACAACCACTTCTTCTAGCAGCTTGCTCCACATACGCTCCACCTTCTGGGTGAAAAGGCTGTTGTGCAGCTTTCCATTAAATCTCTCCCTCTCCCTCTCACTCTTAACCTCTGACCTCTGGTCCTTGATTTTGCAACTCTGGGACAAAGACTGTGTACATGTGGTGCATAGATGTGAACTCACCTTCTGCAACCGCCTTGCAGCCTGGCCTGTTCCACACAGCCCTAGGTCCACATCTGGTGGCTGGACTACAGATGCTCTCATTGGGCAACTGCAGTGCTTGGGCTGAGGGCCTATGGTCTGGGATATATGTGAAGCTAAACCGAAGAACTAGTAGTGAAAGCAGGAATGGGCAGCATTCTCCCTCTCCCAGAGCTGGAGGGGGAGGACAGCAAGCACCTCGGGTGACCCAGATTTCACTGCATTATCAAAGCCCTCAGACTCACACCTGCCCTGATGATCAGTTCCCAGCGGGCAGCAGTCTGCTCTCTGGTGGACAGTTGTGGGTTCTCCGGTTGGAAGAACAGGATCTCCTGAGGTGTCTTCGCACCTTGTACTGCCTCTGACGGTCATCAAGTTAAGTTTGATGCACTGAGGCACAAAATACTTTGGGACATCCTCCAATGGTACCTCCTGGAAATCAGACATCTGCTCCATCTACCACTTCCCCAGCACTGAAGTACACAGAACTTCCATTTGGAAATATCACCCGAGGATGAACAAGGCAAAGGAGACAGACACAAAAATAGTTGCAGATTCAGGACTGGCATTTCTGGATGACAAATAGCAGTGAATTAAAAATGTAAAAATCCTATTCTAATGATGGATTTCCAACATGAAACACTAACTCTGTTTCTGTTCCCACAGACACTGCCTTATCGGCAGTTCCCAACTGTTCTCTTTTCCAGTAGTTTTGTTCTATTCAGAGGAAGTAGGTGCAGAAACTCATGTGAAAGGTGAAGGATTGACCCTTAATCTCCCCAACTTGTTCTGTGACAATATCCCCAGCACTTGAACAT
The DNA here is from genome assembly GCF_030028105.1 of Mobula birostris. NCBI lineage: Eukaryota > Metazoa > Chordata > Chondrichthyes > Myliobatiformes > Myliobatidae > Mobula > Mobula birostris. The sequence continues at coordinate 41,930,966 of NC_092380.1, read as the reverse complement.
GTACCAGCATCCAACCCTTACCCACATTGCCAGATTTCCTCATCCAGTTACTCTGGACTGCAACATCTCCCCACCAGGCAGCAGACACCTCGCTCTGGCCCCACTGTAACCCAGTAGTGACTGCTGCCTTTTCATGTGAAGGGCAGTTTATTCAGTCTTCGCAGTATCAGTATCAGAGATGTGGGTTTGAGGTGTCAGGTGCAATGGTACAGTGTTTTTTCCTTCTCTCCTGTACGGTCTTTCCGAGTGCAGGATATGTGAGATAGAGGAAAGAGTGGGCAGAGACATCGCCATAAGAACATAAGACATAGAAGCAGAATTAGGCCATTCGGCCCATCGACTCTGCTCCACAATTTCATCATGGCTGATTCGTTTCCCTCTTAAACTCATTCTCCTGCCTTCTCCTCATAACCTTTTTATGCCTTGACTAAGCAAGAACCTATCAACCTCCGCCTTAAATACGCTCAGTGTCCTAGCCTCCACAGCTGCCTGTGGCAACAAATTCTATAGATAAACTACTGTCAGGCTAAAGAAATTCCTTTTCATCTAAATGGACGTCCCTCTGTTTTGAGACTGTGCCCCCAGTCCAAAACTCCCCCACCAAAGGAAACACCCACTTCACATCCACTCTATCTAGCCCTTTAGTGCTCAGTAGGTTTCAAAAACTTCCCCCCATTCTTCTAAACTCCAGCAAGTACAGGCCCAGAGCCATCAATGACTGCTCAGATGATAACTCTTTTATACCCTTTCAACACATCCTTTCTGAGACAGGGTGCCCAAAACTGCTCACAATACTCCAAGCCAGGCCTCTCCTGTGCTTTATAAAGCCTCAGTAGTACATCCTTGCTTTTACATTCTAGTCCACTTGACATGAATGTTAAGATTTAATTCATGTTCCTCATCCTGCAAATTAACCTTTAGAGAATCCTGCATGAGGATTCCCAAATCCCTTTGCACCTCAGATTTTTGAATTTTCTCTCCATTTAGAAAATGGTTTACACATTTATTTCTTCTGCTGAAATGCATGACCATACACTTCCTGTCACTGTATTCCATCTGCCACCTCTTTGCCCATTCTCCTAATCTGTCTAAATCCTACTGCAACCTCTCTGCCTCTGCACCTATTTTCATATTGTCTGCAAACCCGGCCACAAAGCCATGAATATTATCATCCAAATCGTTGACATACAACATAAAATGAAGTGGTCCCAACACAGACCCCTTGCAACACCGCTAGTCAGCAGCAGTCAACCAGAAAAGGATAACTTTATTTCTACTCTTTGCCTCCTGCCAATCAGCCAATGTTCTATCCATGCTAGTATCTTTCCTGTAATACATTGGGTTCCTATCTCGTTTAACAACCTCATGTGTGGCACCCTTATCAAAGGCCTTCTGAAAAAACAAATACTCAATATCCACCAATTCCAACAGATTTGCCAGGCAAGATTTTCCCCTAAGGAAACCATGTTAACTTTGGCCTATTTTATCATGTGTCTCCAAGTAACCCCAAAGCCACATTCTTAACAATCGACTCCAACATCTTTCCAAACACTGAGGTAAGGCTAACCGGCCTATAATTTTCTTTGTTCTGCCTCCCTCCTTTCTTGAAGAGTGGTGTGACATTTGCAATTTTCCTGTCCTCTGTAACCATGCCAGAATCTATTGGTTCTTGAAAGATCATTACCAATGTCTTCATAATCTCTTTAGCTGCCTGTTTTAGAACACTGGGATGTGGTCCATCAGGTCCAGGTGACCTATCCAACGGCAGACCTTTCAGTTTTCCAAGCACCAGCTCCCTAGTAATAGTAAGTACACTCAATTCTGCCTCTTCACACTCTCCAACTTCCAGCACCCTACTAGTGTCTTTCAGAGTGAAGACTGGTGCAAAATACTTACTCAGTTCACCCATCATTTCCTTATCTCCCATTTCTATCTCTCCAGAATCATTTTTCAGCAGTCCAATATCCACTCTTGCCTCTCTTTTACTGTTCATATATCTGAAAATACTTTTGGCATCCTCTGATATTATTGGCTAGCTTACCTTCATATTTCATCTTTTCCCCCTTTATGGTTTGTTGTTGCGTTCTGTTGGTTTTTAAAAATTGCCCAATCCTCTAACTTCCCACTAATTTTTGCCCTATGATATTCCCTCTCCTTTGCTGATATGTTGGCTTTGACTTCCCTTATCAGCCACGGTTTGTGTCATCTTCCTCTTCTTTGGTGTGTCTCTATCCTGCACCTTCTGAATTGCCCCCAGAGCATCTAGCCATTTCTGCTCACTGTAATCCTCGTGTCCCCTTCCAATCAACTTTGGCCAGCTCCTCTGTCATGCCTCTGTAATTCGCTTTACTCCACTGTAATCCTGACACATCTGACTTTAGCTTCTCTTACGCAAATTGCAGGTTGAATTCTATCATATTATGATCACTACCTCCTTGTTTTCCCCTAGTAGGCTCAGACAAACTGCTCTAAAAAACCATCTCACAGGCATTCAACAAACTCACTCTCTTGAGATCCATTACCAACCTAATTTTCCCAATCGACCTGCATGTTAAAATCTCCCATAACCATCATAACATTGGCTTTTTGACACACTTTTTCTATTTCCTGTTGTAACCTGTGGTCCACATCGCAGCTACTGTTGGGAGACCTGTATATAATGGCCATCAATGTCTTTTTACCCTTGCAGTTTCTTAACTCAATCCACAAGGATTCAACATCTTCCGACCCTGTGTCACATCTTTCTACTGATCTGATTCTTTACCAGCGGAGCCATGCCATTCCCTCTGCCTACCTTCCTATTCCTCCGATACAACCTGTAACCTTGGACATTCAGCTCCCAACTACAACCATCCTTCAGCCATGATTCAGTGACGGCCACAACATCATACCCGACAATCTGTAACAGTGAAACAAGTTCATCCACCATATAACTTATACTTCAAGCCCTGAATGACACTTTGAGTACTGTATTTGCTATCCTTTTTGATTCTGCATCCCTAATGCACTGATACTCACCCTGCTGGCTGCAATTTTGTCCTATTGTCTGTCTGCCCTTCCAGCCTGACTGTACACTGTCTTTGCTTTTTTACCATCTGTCCTATCCAGAGTCCCTTCACTCAGGTACCCATCCCCCTGCCAAATTAGTTTAAACCCTCCCCAACTATTGAGTCCTCTATCACTACCACTCCCCTCTTTCCCTTCTGTACCATGGCCCCATCCTCAGTGCCAGTAACCTGGTCTCCATGGCATTCCTCTGGGAGATCGTCCCTCACAACAGTATCCAAAACGGATACTTGTTATTGAGGGGAATGGCCTCAGGGGTACTCTGCGCTAACTGCCTGTTCACATTTCCATTTCTCCTGACAGTCACCCAGCTACTTGCCTCCTACAACTGGGGGTAACTACTTCCCTATAGCTCTAATCAGTTATCTCCTCACTCTTGCGTACAAGCCGAAAGACTTCCAGCTGCTGCTCCAGATCCCTAACATGGTCTTCAAGGAGCTGCAGTTGGATACACCTCATGCAGATGTAGTTCTGTGGAAGACCCTGGGTCTCCCAGGACTCCAACATCTGGCATGAAGAACACACAATAGCCATTTAAACTACAGTAAGTACCCCTGACGCAATAAGAGAAAAGGGCGACTTAACAGAACCTTACCCGAAGAACTTATCTGGAGTTAATGCCTCTTCCAAGCCGAAACCTCCTTTGAGCCAAAGCCTGACACTCCCACACTCACCACAGGCCCACTCCCAACTATAGCCGCTCTGCTTGTCCCTTCCGTACTTTTATTTACACCTCTCTGCGTAAGACACAACACCCAATCCAGAAAAGCTCATCTTCAGTGGGGAGGGATGGGGGGGGAATGAATGGACAAGGGAGTCGCGTAGGGAGCGATCCCTGCGGAAAGGAGGGGGAGGGAAAGATGTGCTTGGTGGTGGGATCCCGTTGGAGGTGGTGGAAGTTACGGAGAATTATATGTTGGACCCAGAGGCTGGTGGGGTGGTAGGTGAGGACCAGGGGAACCCTATTCCTAGTGGAGTGGTGGGAGGATGGGGTGAGAGCAGATGTGCGTGCAATGGGGGAGATGTATTTGAGAGCAGAGTTGATGGTGGAGGAAGGGAAGCCCCTTTCTTTAAAATAGGAGGACATCTCCTTTGTCCTGGAATGAAAAGCCTCATCCTGAGAGCAGGTGCAGCGGAGACAGAGGAATTGCGAGAAGGGGATGGCATTTTTGCAAGAGACAGGATGGGAAGAGGAATAGTCCAGATAGCTGTGAGAGTCTGTAGGTTTATAGTAGACATAAGCCCTCCCACTTTCAAATCTCTTACTATCTCTTCTTTCAGTTAGTTCTAACGAAGGGTCTCGGCCCGAACCGTCGACTGTACCTCTTCCTAGAGATGCTGCCTGGCCTGCTGCATCCACCAGCATTTTGTGTGTGTTGCTTGAATTTCCAGCATCTGCAGATTCCCTCGTGTTAGCTCATCCCTTATTGGTCCAACCACAAGTTGCTCTAAACACCCATCTCAAAGGCATTCTACAAATTTTCTCTCTCGGGGTTCCACAGCAACTTGATTTTCCCAATCCATCTGCATATTGAAATCCCCCATGACTAATGTAACATTGCCTTTTTGACATCTGTTTTCTGCCTCCCGCTGTAATTTGTAGACCATATCCTGGCTACTGTTCAGAGGCCTGTAAATAATTCACATTGGCATCTTCTTGCCCTCGCAGTTTCTTAACTCTACCCATAAGGATTCTGTATCTTCTGATCCTATGTCACCTCTTGCTAAGATAACACCAGAAGAGCCACTCCTCCTCCTCTGCCTACCCGCCTCTCCTTTCGATAGATTGTGCATCGTGAGAGTCCACTTTGAGAAGCACACTACTGTGATTACGCAGAGACAGGTATCAGGGAGAGATACTTGATGAAGTTTAAATACACGGGCGCCACTCTCACCCTCAGCTGTGTGTGGTTGAGTTAGCCCGCTGCCTGAGAGGAGGACGATCCTGCCCTCCAGCACAGGGAGACTTCGTATTTGGTGCTCCTCCTGTTGTTGCTGGAAGTGATGGTTTCACTGGAAGACAAAGGAAGTAAGTAGTGACAGAAATATCACAGTTGGTTTGTCTGTGAGAGTCAATGAGTGTACATTTGTGTCTGTGTATGAGGGAGACAGAAAGAAAAAGACTGTATACTATATGTGAACGTGTAGGAGAGTGTGAGTATCAGTGTGTGAACTAGTATGTCTGTTTATTAGTGAGAAAGTGTGTGTTAGAGTCCTAAAGCTCTCCAGCACAGAAACAAGCCCTTCAGCCCAACTGGTTCATACCAACCAAGCTCGTCCCACTGGCCACGTTCGACTCATTTCCCTCTAAGCCTTTCCACTTCTCACTACCCACTGACTTTTAAATACCAACTTAAAACCTACTTATTCAAACTTGCTTTTAACTAACATATTTTTGTTTCTTACTCTCATGTTTATTTTTTTAAATTTTATTTTCATGTTTGTATTTTTCTCCCATTGCAAAGCACTTTGAACTACCTAATCTGTATGAAAAGTGTTCTATAAATAAAGTTATTATTATTATTATCATTATCCATGTACCAGTGCCTATATTGTTATCTCAACTACTTCCACCGGCGGCTCATTCCAAATAAGGAACATCCTACGGCTGAAGAAGTCACCCCTCAGGTTCCTATTTAATCATTCCTCTCTCAGCTTAAATCTATACCCTTTAGTTCCTGAGTTCCCACTCCTAGCAAAAAAAAAGGTATGTATTTTGATCTGCTAGGGGAACTAAGCAGGCTGAGCAGCATTTGTGGCTGGAAATAAGTTGTCAATGTTTTGAGTCAGGATTGATCAGTAGTCCTGGATATCAGTCCAAATGCAGGGTTTTGACCTCAAAGGTCAGCAATTCCTTTCCCTCTACAGATACAGATTGACCCACTACATTCCTCGTTACAGATTCCAACATCTGCAGTCTTGTGTCTCCTATGTGTACCTAAATGTGAGAAGGGGTGAGTGTGTGTATATGAAAGCGAGAATGTGCATCTGTGTGAGAGAGTGTAGGTAAGTGTATATGAGAGGGTGTGTTTGCGTTTGTGTGTGTGTGGGGAAGGTATGTGTGAAAAAGAGAAAATGCTTGTGCTGCTGAGAAGGGCTAAAGATAGTGAGATAACTTTGAGGGCAGCTGTCGTGAGATAGATGCCTGTCAGTGGTTGGAGAGGTATGGTGTATGATTTTGGCGAGGTACTGGCAAGTTATGTTCCTATGTACCAGCCTCTCTATCCCCTTTCAGTTGTGGAAGTTATGAGTGCTCTCAGATTTTCCTGTGCAAATAGATGTTATACACTGCAGCCATGGTATGTCGACGGTGAGATTTTAGTAGATGGATTGTATTCAGTTGTTTGTTTGTTGATTTTGCCTCGTACATGCTGGAGACATATGGGTGGCAGGAGATAAACCATTCTCCACAAGCTTCTAGCTGTTCTTACTTTTGTATTTATGTGGCCAGGCTTGTCGAGTTTCTGTTTAAAGGTGACTTCCAGCATGCTGTTGATGGGGGACTAGGTATTGGTAATATCATTCAGTGTCCAAGTTCTCAATGTCCTATACTAAGTATTCACTGCCCAGGTACTCATAGACATAGACATAGACATACTTTGTCTAGGCCTTACCACATACAAGCACAGGCAGCTTTACAGAGTTACACAGCACAGACAAAAGCTTCTCATGCTTGTCATCCAACATGTCTATCGTAGGTAGTCCTAGGATATTCGGCCAAAATCCTCTAAACATTTCCAATCTATGTCCTTGTCTAAATGTCATTCAGATATTGTAATTGTATCCAACTCCACTGCTTCCTCTGGTGGCTCATTCACATACCCACCATCCTCTGTGTGAAAATGCTTTCTTCCAGGTCCCTTTTAAATCTATCCCCTCTTATGTTAAATCTATACCCTCTGAGTTTAGACTGCCCTGCCCTTGGGAAAAGATGATGACCATCAACCTTATCAACACCCTTCCTGATTTTATAAACTTCGATATGGTCACCCCTCAGCCTCCTGTGTTCCAGGGAAGGCAGTCCCACTCTACCCTTACAGAACAAACATTGACATAAACGAGTACAGTACAGGAACAGCCATTCGGCCTGAACAAGCTAAAAATCAAATCAAAACACCCAAACACTAATCCCTCCTACCTACATCATATCCATATCTCTCCATCATCCTTACATCCATGTGCCCATCTAAATGTCTCTTAAAAGCTTCTAATGTATTTGCCTCAGCCACCATACCAGGCAGTACATTCCAGACATCCATCACTCGCTGAGTAAAATACTTCCCCCTCACATCCCCCTTGAACCCATCCCCTCTCACCTTCAATGCATGCCCTCTGGTGTTAGACATTTCAACCATGGGAAACAAATTCTCCCTGTCCACACGATCTATGCCTCTCATAAACTTGTAAACCTCTATCAGATCTCTCTCCAGCCTCCGGCACTCAGAGAAAACAACTTGGTGAACTCTCTAAACGAGGCAGCAACCTGGTGAACGTCCTCTGCACCCTCTCCAAAGTCTCAACACCCTCCCTATAGTGAGGCGACCAGAACTGTACGCAATACTCGAGATGTGGCCTAACCAGAGTTTTATGAAGTTGCAACATAACTTCCTGTCTTTTGAACTTAATGCCTCGACTAATAAAAGCAAATATTCCATAAGCCTTCTGAACCACCTTATCAACCTTCATGGAGCTATGAACTTGGATCCCATGATCTCTCTGTTCAACAACACTGTTAAGGATCTTGCCCTTAACAGTGTACTGTCTCCTTGCATTTGCCCTACCAAGGTGCAACACCTCACATTTATCTGGGTTAAACTCCATCTGCCATTTCTCTGCCCATATCTGCACCTGATCTATATCGTGCTGCATTCTTTGCCACTCTTCTACACAATTCCACCAATCTTGGTATCATCTGCAAACTTACTATCCTATCCATTTGCATTTCTATCAAGGTCATTTATACATGTGGTCAAGTGGTTAAGGCATTTGTCTAGTGATCGGAAGGTCACTAGTTCGAGCCTCAGCTGTGGCAGTGTGTTTGTGTTCTTGAGCGAGGCACCTAACCACACATTGCTCTCGTGCCTGTGCGAGGAGCGGCGCCCCACACAGACTTCCAATCTGCACCTTGTAAGGCATGAAAATGCCCGACGCAGGCCTCTCATGGTCTGAGTTGACGTTCCCTCCCCCCATTTATATACATTACAAACAGCAGAGGTCCCAGCACAGATCCCTGCGGAACTTCACTAATTACAGACCTCCAGCTTGACCACGACCCTCTGTCAAGCCAGTTCTGAATCTAAATAGCCAATTTGCCACAGACTCCATGCATCTTAATCCTCTGGATTAGCCTCCCATGAGGTACTTTGTCAAACGCTTTACTAAAATCCATGTAGACAACATCCACTGTCCTACCTTCATCAATCTCTCTCGTCACCTTGATAAAAAAACTCAGTCAAGCTGGTAAGACCCAACCTTCCCTGTATAAAGCCAAACTGCCTCTCCCCAATTAGGCCACGGGTTTCCAAATGCTGGTATATCCTATCCCTAAGAATTTTCTCCAGCAATTTCCCTACAACTGACGTCAGATTCACTGGGTATATTGTTCCCAGGACTTTCCCTTGTTCCCTTCTTAAACAGAGGTACAACATTAGCCACTTGCCAGTCCTCTGGGACCTTGCTTGTGGTTAGAGAGGACACAAAACTACTGGTCAAGGGACCAGTAATCTTGTCTCTTGCCTCCTTCAGTGACCTGGGATAAACGCCATCAAGCCCCGGGGACTTATCCACCTTAATACTGATTAGAAACATAGAAAACAGCTACAGGAGTAGTCCATTCGGCCCTTCGAGCCTGCAGCGCCATTCAGTATGATCATGGCTGATCATCCAACTCAGAACCCTGTACCAGCCTTCCCTCCATAACCCCTGATCCCTTTAGCCACAAGGGCCGTATCTAACTCCCTCAGGGGGCCCAACACTTTCTCCTCTTTGACCTCTAAGCACCCTAATGTATTCATACAGTCTGCACTGATCTCCTGGTCCTCTATATCCCTTTCCTTGGTAAATTCTGAAGCAAAGTATTCATTAAGTACCTCAGTCACATTCTCTGCATCCAAACAAATGTTCCCCCTTTACCCTTGAGTGGTCCTACCCTCTCCCTAGTTATCCTTTTACTCTTAATGTATGTATAGAATGCCTTGGGGTTCACCTTAATCCTATTCACCAAGGACTTCTCATGGGCCCTCCTGACTTTCCAAATTCTCTTCATTAGTTCTTTTCTGGCTCCTTTATACTCCCGTGTGCTTCATTTGATCCCAGCTTCAGAAGCATTACATATCTTTCCTTTTTCTTCTTGACTAAATTCATCACCTCGCTGGACATCCAAGGTTCTCGTATCTTTCCACCTCTGTCCTTCTTTCTAAAAGGAGCAGACCTTTCCTGTGTGCAATTATTAATCTTTAAACACCCTCCACATGTCTGATGTGGACTTAGGGTCAGACATGTGGAAGGTGTTTAAAGATCAGAGAAAAGGTGTTCCCAATTAATGCTTCTTAGTTTCTGCCCAACGCCCTCACAATTTGCCTTACTCCAATTTAAACTCTCCCACAAGGACCATACTTATGCTTATCTATAGCTATCCTGGGAAATGAGTATTGTAGTCACTGGCCAGGATCATTACACCAACACCAGATCCAGTATGGCACCTCCTCTTGTTGGACCATCCATATATTAATTTAAGAAACCTTCCTGGATACAAATTCAGCCCCATCTAAACCCCTTACATCAAGAAGAATCCAGTTTATATTAGGGAAGTTGAAATCTCCCATGACAACAACTATTATTTTTACACATTTCCTTCATCTGATTACATATCTGTTACTCAATGTCACAGTGGCCGTTAAGGGGTCTGCAGTACAATCCCCTCAGTGTGACTTCACCCTTCCTATTGCTGAGTTCCTGGGTTGCACCCAAATAGACTCAGGGTCTGACCCCTCCATTACAATTCAAGCATCCGGTGAACATCCTCATGAAACTTTGAAAAGACAGATTGAGGCTCTGGCCAAGGTTTAGAAGGTCGAGGATGGTGAATTCCTTGATAACTATGAAAAAATGAATCTCATTAAGAGGGAAATCAGGAGGACAAAGAGAGGTTATGAATTGGATCTGACAGGTAAGATTAAGGAACATTTCAAGAGGTTCTATAGCTATATTAAGAGTAAAGGAAAGCTAGGGAGAGGGAGTGAGCCTCCTTAGAGATCAGAGGGGCCACTCCAGAGCAAACACTTGGAGTACTATGTGGAGTTGTGGTCGTGCAGATATAGGAAAGGCATCATTAAGCTGCAGAGGATGCAGGAAAATAGAGCAATTCAGTACAGATAGAGACCCAACAAGTACATATCGATCACACTGTCCACCGAGCTAGTCCCAATTTGCTGCGTTCAGCCCATATCCTTCAAGGGCCTTCCCTTCAGTGTGATTGCCAATCCAAAATCGTCCTAAATGATACTATTGTACCTCCCTCAAGCACATCCTCTGATAGCTAGTTACATACACTCACCACTCTACCTGAAAACATTGCCCTTCAGAGCTCTTTTAGATCTTTCCCCTTTCACACTAAATCTATGCACCCTAGTTTTGGACTGAGCTGCCTTGGGAAAAGATTGACTATCTGCCTTATCTTAGCCCTTCATAATCTTGTAAAGGTTACTCCTCAGCTTCCATTCTTTCAAGGAAAACAGCCCTGGCCTGTCCAATTTCTCCTTTTAACTCAACCATCCAGTCCTGGCAATATCCTTGTCAGGAATCTTTTCTGCATTTTCTCTGTAGTGTGGCAACCAGAAACACACACAAATAAAGTCAAATATAAAACAAATGTTTTGTACATCCATAACATCAAGACCCAACTCTTGCACTCAGTGCCATAGTTGATGAAGGCCAGCATGCTATACGCTTTCTTCAGCACCCTGTCCACCTGGTTCACCACTTTCAGGGAACTGTGTACTTGTGTCCCACAACACTCCCCAAGATCCTGTGTTTCATTGTCTATGTCCTGCACTTGTCCAGGTTAAATTCCATCTGCCATTCCTCTGCCCACTTACCCAGTTGACCTGGATCCCACTGCAACCTTGGACAATCTTCTCCATTGGGTGGTGAATCTGTAGAATTCATGATCACAGACGGCTGTGGAGGTCATGTCATTGGGGATATTTGAAGTAGAGGTTGATAGATTCTTGATTAATCAGGGCATCAAAGGTGAGGGGAGAAGGCAGGAGAATGGGGTTGAGAGGGATAATAAATCAGCCATGATGAATTGTGGAGCAGATATGATGGGTAGTTTGCAAAATTACTAACATTGTCAGCTACCTTCTCATCTGAGTCATTATATAGATCTGACAAACAACATCACCAAGCCCTGCGGCACACCACTTACCAGAGGTCCAACCCTTCACCAACACCATCTGATTCCTACTACCGAACCAATTCTGTTTCCAGTTTTCGAGCTCATCCAGATCCTAAGTGGTCTAACCTTCTGGACCAGTCTGGCATGTAGCACCTTGTCAAAGGCCCTGTTAAATCAATGTGGTCAACATCCTCTGCCCTGCCCTTGTTAATTCTCTTGGTCACCTCCTCAAAAATTTCTCAATCAAATTCATGAGGTGCAAGTTCACATGTGCAAAGTTATACTCTACTATCCTTGCCTTTCCAAATGCAAACAAATCCAAACGAATCTCCTCCAACAACTTCCTCCCACACCGCAGGGTCACTGACCCATAGTCCCCTGCTGCATTTCTTAAATAAAGAAATAAAGGTGCATCCTCCAGTCTACTCGTACCTCACCAGTGGCTAACAAAGATACAAAAATCCCAAGCAATCTCCTCCTATAACATCCTAGGATACCCCTGGGTCAAATTTATGATTTTCAGGACTGCTGACACCTCCTCCTTTGTAAACATTTGGCAGGTCAGGTAGCAGCTTGGCAAGGTATGGAACTAACAAGGTATGGAACGTTTTGGGTTGAAGACATTCTTAGCGCAGTTACGATGAAAGGAGATTTTCAGAATGTTACGAACCCACGGGTTTCGTTTACTGTGGACTGTTATTTTAAGAGTGCCTAAATAAGGCAGGACGATGATGTTGTTCACTGACTGACTTGCAGCTTGCTTAACTTTAAAACAAGGACACAGACAGTCACAGTCGAGAGAGAGAGAGAGAAGGCCGAAACTTCAGCTGGTCACTGCGATGGTTTGAAACTCTTTTAAGCCCAAAAGATTGGGTTAAGTACAACGGATGTGGGACTGTCACTTCGTATAATCCAAAGGAGTAGATTTTGTTTGGGATATCCTGTGGAGACCACTTATGTGTTAACCCTTGCCTGGGTATGTTGTGTAGTAATCGCTTGAAGACAATAATCCTGTGACAGATCACTTTCGGTGATAACTCGTACGTGGATTTGGAACGATACGATGGACAAGCTCTTCGATGACGATACTTTCGTTTACCTGTGAAATTCGACGTAACCACCTTTTCTCTATGTTTCACCCTGGATTACAAATATCTCTCTCCTATCACTTATTCTGTATATGACTGAACTTTCCCTACTTTATCATCTCAAGGCTTTAAGCTTTATTTCCCCAAGCTTAACTTAGTTTGGGAGCTTTATTATACACATATATACACATAACACTGTTAATATTTGTTTATCTTGGTTAAGTTACGATATTATAAGTAGATACCAATAAAGATAGTGGTTTTAACATTAAAACTTGACTCAGTGTGAACTCTCTTGCTGCTGGTTTATTTCTAAAACGTTACAGTTCGTAACAAATATCAGAATCAAAATCAGGTTTATTATCACCGGCATGTGACGTGAAATTTGTTATCTTAGAGCAGCAGTTCAATGCAATACATAACCTAGCAGAGAGAAAAAAAACATAATGAATAAACAGTAAATCAATTATGTATATTGAATAGATTTTTTAAAAATGTGCAAAAACAGAAATACTGTATATTAAAAAAGTGAGGTAGTGTCCAAGGGTTCAATGTCATTTAGGAATCGGATGGCAGAGGGGAAGAAGCTGTTCCTGAATCACTGAGTGTGTGCCTTCAGGCTTCTGTACCTCCTACCTGATGGTAACAGTGAGAAAAGGTCATGCCCTGGGTTCTGGAGGTCTTTAATAATGGATGCTATGTTTCTGAGACACCGCTCCCTGAAGATGTCCTGGGTACTTTGTAGGCTAGTACCCAAGATGGAGCTGACTAGATTTACAACCTTCTGCAGCTTCTTTTGGTCCTGTGCAGTAGCTCCTCCATGCAAGACAGTGATGCAGCCTGTCAGAATGCTCTCCATGGTACAACTGTAGAGGTTTTTGAGTGTATTTGTTGAGATGCCAAATCTCTTCAAACTCCTAATGAAGTATAGCCACTGTCATGCCTTCTTTATAACTACATCGATATGTTGGCACCAGGTTAGATCCTCAGAGATCTTGACATTCAGGAACTTGAAGCTGCTCACTCTCTACACTTCTGATCCCTCTGTGAGGATTGGTATGTGTTCCTTCATCTTACCCTTCCTGAAGTCCACAATCAGCTCTTTTGTCTTACTGACGTTGAGTGCCAGGTTGTTGCTGCGACACCACTCCACTAGTTGGCATATCTCACTCCTGTATGCCCTCTCATCACCACCTGCGATTCTACCAACAATGTATTGTCAGCAAATTTATAGATGGTATTTGAACTATGCCTAACCACGCAGTCATGTGTATACAGAGTGTGGTGCAGTGGGCTAAGCACACACCCCTGAGGTGCGCCAGTGTTGATCGTCAGCAAAGAGGATATGTTATCACCAATCCGCACAGACTGTGGTCTTCTGGTTAGGAAGTCAAGGATCTAATTACAGAGGGAGGTACAGAGGCCCAAGTTCTGCAACTTCTCAATCAAGATTGTGCAAATGACGGTATTAAATGCTGAGCTAAAGTCGATGACCAGCATCCTGACGTAGGTGTTTGTGTGGTCCAGGTGGTCTAAAGCCGTGTGGAGAGCCATTGAGATTGCATCTGCCGTTGACCTATTGTGACGATAGGCAAGTTGCAGTGGGTCCAGGTCCTTGCTGAGGGAGGAGTTCGGTCTAGTCTTGACCAACCTCTCAAAGCATTTCATCACTGTCGATGTGAATGCTACCGGGTGACAGTCATTAAGGCAGCCCACATTCAGTAGGTGGCACTGTCTAGGATGACTGTCCGACATAGGCTGGAATTCCTCTGCATTTGGATGGCGCTGCTTCCTCCAGGGACTGTTCAATACAGAGCGTGTTTCCAAGGGCTGAGTGTCAGAAGAAGCATTACTGGCAGCGTCACGAGCAGGACTGCCCACTGAGCCTTCAGGATGCTCTTCCTGATGTCCAGGCTGCACTTCCTCAGATTGACTCATTCTGCCCTGAGGCTCTGTACACCTCACTTCAAGCTGATTACATTTAGTGTGTTTCTTTTGCTTGTGTGCTTAATGCAGAAATTTGCTCGTTAGACTGTTTACTGTCTATATCATACTGTTTTGGTAGTTTATTGTAAGTGTTGCATTTTTTCCTGATCAATTAGTAAAAGTCTTTACTCACCCTATTCACTTTTTAATTCACTCCCTCAAACCAAGTTTGCAGTTTTACCTTAAATTCACACATTCCAGGTTTATCCTTGCCGTCAGGCATTCTCACCTGCTTCCTTAATAAACTTAACATTGTTGGTACGTTGCCTGTGGATTACTTCATTATCTGTATCAAACTGAGATGTTTTATTCAGGTAAGAGCACGTTGAACGTTTCATATTTTCGCCCATTGTTTTAGCTACTTTTTGTTACTTTGACTGCAATCTTGAAATATTAATAGATTACAACCAAAATTTTAATAGGTTGTCTCATGCACGACACTGGCTTGCACATATTGTGCCCCACTGTGTGAACATATTGAGTAATTTAGTATTTTCCCTGCTTCCCTCATATTTACACATCACCCACTGTCACCATTCCGTATTTACACATCACCCAGTCACCGTCCTGTATTTACACATCACTCTCATTCACTGTCCTGTATTTACACATCACCCAATCACCGTCCAGTATTTACACATCACCCACAGTCACCGTCTTCTATATACACATCACCCAGTGACCGTCCTGTATTTACACATCACCCACAGTCGCTATTCTGTATTTACACATAAACCACTGTCACCATCCTGTATTTACACATCACCCACTGTCACCATCCTGTATTTACACATCAGCCAATCACCATCCAGTATTTACACATCACCCACAGTCACCATCCTGTATTTACACATCACCCACTGTCACCATCCTGTATTTACACATCACCCACAGTCACCATCCTGTATTTACACATAACCCACTGTCACCATCCTGTATTTAGACATCACCCACTGGTACCATCCTGTATTTACACATCAGCCAATCACCATCCAGTATTTACACATCACCCACAGTCACCATCCTGTATTTACACATCACCCAATCACCGTCCAGTATTTACACATAACACACGGTCACCATTCTGTATTTACACATCATCCACAGTCACCATCCTGTATGTACACACCACCCAATCACCGTCCAGTATTTACACATAACACACTGTCACCATCCTGTATTTACACATCACCCATAGTCACCATTCTGTATTTAAAAATCAACCATAGTCACCATCCTGTATTTACACATCACCCAATCACCATCCTGTATTTACACATCACCCATAGTCACCATTCTGTATTTACACATCACCCAATCACCGTCCAGTATTTACACATAACACACTGTCACCATCCTGTATTTACACATCACCCAGTGACCATCCTGTATTTACACATCACCCAACCACCGTCCAGTATTTACACATCACCCACAGTCACCGTCTTGTATTTACACATCACCCAATCACCATCCTGTATTTACACATCACCCATAGTCACCATTCTGTATTTACACATCACCCACTGTCACCGTCTTGTATTTACACATCACCCAATCACCATCCTGTATTTACACATCACCCAGTCACCATCCTGTATTTATACATCACCCAAACACTGTCCAGTATTTACACATCACCCACAGTCACCGTCTTGTATTTACACATCACCCACAGTCACCATCCTGTATTTAGACATCTCCCATAGTCACCATCCTGTATTTACACATCACCAAATCACCATCCTGTATTTACACATCACCCACAGTCACCATCCTGTATTTAGACATCTCCCATAGTCACCATCCTGTATTTACACATCACCCAATCACCATCCTGTATTTACACATCACCCAGTCACCATCCTGTATTTACACATAACCCTCAGTGACCATCCTGTATTTACACATCACCCACATTCACTGTCCTGTATTTACATATCACTCAATCACCATCCTGTATTTACACATCACCCAGACACCATTGTGTATTTACAAATCATCCAGTCACTGTCCTGTATTTATACATCACCCACAGTCACCGTCCTGTATTTACACATCACCCACAGTCACCATCCTGTATTTACACATCACCCATAGTCACCATTCTGTATTTACAAATCACCCATAGTCACCATCCTGTATTTATACATCACCCAGTCACCATCGTGTATTTACACAACACACAATCACCGTCCAGTATTTACACATAACACACTGTCACCATTCTGTATTTACACATCACCCACAGTCACCATCCTGTATTTACACATCACCCAATCACCGTCCAGTATTTACACATAACACACTGTCACCATCCTGTATTTACACATCACCCAGTCACCATCCTGGATTAACATCTCACGCACAGTCACCGTCCTGTATTTACACATCACCCAGTGACCATCCTGTATTTACACATCACCCAACCACCGTCCAGTATTTACACATCACCCACAGTCACTGTCTTGTATTTACACATCACCCAATCACCATCCTGTATTTACACATCACCCATAGTCGCCATTCTGTATTTACACATCACCCACAGTCACCGTCCTATATTTACACATCACCCAGTGACCATCCTGTATTTACACATCACCCAACCACCATCCAGTATTTACACATCACCCAGTCACCATCCTGTATTTACACATCACCCAGTGACCATCCTGTATTTACACATCACCCAACCACCGTCCAGTATTTACACATCACCCAATCACCATCCTGTATTTACACATCACCCATAGTCACCATCCTATATTTACACATCACCCAATCACCGTCCAGTATTTACACATCACCCACAGTCACCGTCTTCTATATATACATCACCCAGTGACCGTCCTGTATTTACACATCACCCACAGTCGCTTTTCTGTATTTACACATAAACCACTGTCACCATCCTGTATTTACACATCACCCACTGTCACCATCCTGTATTTACACATAACCCACTGTCACCATCCTGTATTTACACATCACCCACAGTCACCATCCTGTATTTACACATCACCCACTGTCACCATCCTGTATTTAGACATCACCCACTGGTACCATCCTGTATTTACACATCAGCCAATCACCATCCAGTATTTACACATCACCCACAGTCACCATCCTGTATTTACACATCACCCAACCACCGTCCAGTATTTACACATCACCCACAGTCACCGTCTTGTATGTACACATCACCCAATCACCATCCTGTATTTACACATCACCCATAGTCACCATTCTGTATTTACACATCACCCACAGTCACCGTCTTGTATTTACACATCACCCAATCACCATCCTGTATTTACACATCACCCAGTCACCATCCTGTATTTATACATCACCCAAACACCGTCCAGTATTTACACATCACCCACAGTCACCGTCTTGTATTTACACATCACCAACAGTCACCATCCTGTATTTACACATCACCCATAGTCACCATTCTGTATTTACAAATCACCCATAGTCACCATCCTGTATTTACACAACACCCAGTCACCATCCTGTACTTATACATCACCCAAACACTGTCCAGTATTTACACATCACCCACAGTCACCGTCTTGTATTTACACATCACCCACAGTCACCATCCTGTATTTAGACATCTCCCATAGTCACCATCCTGTATTTACACATCACCAAATCACCATCCTGTATTTACACATCACCCACAGTCACCATCCTGTATTTAGACATCTCCCATAGTCACCATCCTGTATTTACACATCACCCAATCACCATCCTGTATTTACACATCACCCAGTCACCATCCTGTATTTACACATAACCCTCAGTGACCATCCTGTATTTACACATCACCCACATTCACTGTCCTGTATTTACATATCACTCAATCACCATCCTGTATTTACACATCACCCAGACACCATTGTGTATTTACAAATCATCCAGTCACTGTCCTGTATTTATACATCACCCACAGTCACCGTCCTGTATTTACACATCACCCACAGTCACCATCCTGTATTTACACATCACCCATAGTCACCATTCTGTATTTACAAATCACCCATAGTCACCATCCTGTATTTATACATCACCCAGTCACCATCGTGTATTTACACAACACACAATCACCGTCCAGTATTTACACATAACACACTGTCACCATTCTGTATTTACACATCACCCACAGTCACCATCCTGTATTTACACATCACCCAATCACCGTCCAGTATTTACACATAACACACTGTCACCATCCTGTATTTACACATCACCCAGTCACCATCCTGGATTAACATCTCACGCACAGTCACCGTCCTGTATTTACACATCACCCAGTGACCATCCTGTATTTACACATCACCCAACCACCGTCCAGTATTTACACATCACCCACAGTCACTGTCTTGTATTTACACATCACCCAATCACCATCCTGTATTTACACATCACCCATAGTCGCCATTCTGTATTTACACATCACCCACAGTCACCGTCCTATATTTACACATCACCCAGTGACCATCCTGTATTTACACATCACCCAACCACCATCCAGTATTTACACATCACCCAGTCACCATCCTGTATTTACACATCACCCAGTGACCATCCTGTATTTACACATCACCCAACCACCGTCCAGTATTTACACATCACCCAATCACCATCCTGTATTTACACATCACCCATAGTCACCATCCTATATTTACACATCACCCAATCACCGTCCAGTATTTACACATCACCCACAGTCACCGTCTTCTATATATACATCACCCAGTGACCGTCCTGTATTTACACATCACCCACAGTCGCTTTTCTGTATTTACACATAAACCACTGTCACCATCCTGTATTTACACATCACCCACTGTCACCATCCTGTATTTACACATAACCCACTGTCACCATCCTGTATTTACACATCACCCACAGTCACCATCCTGTATTTACACATCACCCACTGTCACCATCCTGTATTTAGACATCACCCACTGGTACCATCCTGTATTTACACATCAGCCAATCACCATCCAGTATTTACACATCACCCACAGTCACCATCCTGTATTTACACATCACCCAACCACCGTCCAGTATTTACACATCACCCACAGTCACCGTCTTGTATGTACACATCACCCAATCACCATCCTGTATTTACACATCACCCATAGTCACCATTCTGTATTTACACATCACCCACAGTCACCGTCTTGTATTTACACATCACCCAATCACCATCCTGTATTTACACATCACCCAGTCACCATCCTGTATTTATACATCACCCAAACACCGTCCAGTATTTACACATCACCCACAGTCACCGTCTTGTATTTACACATCACCCACAGTCACCATCCTGTATTTACACATCACCCATAGTCACCATTCTGTATTTACAAATCACCCATAGTCACCATCCTGTATTTACACAACACCCAGTCACCATCCTGTACTTATACATCACCCAAACACTGTCCAGTATTTACACATCACCCACAGTCACCGTCTTGTATTTACACATCACCCACAGTCACCATCCTGTATTTAGACATCTCCCATAGTCACCATCCGGTATTTACACATCATCCAGTCACCGTCCTGTATTTACACATCACCCACAGTCACCATCCTGTATTTACACATCACCCACATTCACTGTTCTGTATCTACATATCACTCAATCACCATCCTGTATTTACACATCACCCAGACACCATCGTGTATTTACACATCATCCAGTCACTGTCCTGTATTTATACATCACCCACAGTCACCGTCCTGTATTTATACATCACCCATAGTCGCCATTCTGTATTTACACATCACCCACAGTCACCGTCCTGTATTTACACATCACCCAGTGACCATCCTGTATTTACACATCACCCAAACACCGTCCAGTATTTACACATCACCCAATCACCATCCTGTATTTACACATCACCCATATTCACCAACCTGTATTTACACATCACCCAATCACCGTCCAGTATTTACACATCACCCACAGTCACCGTCTTCTATATACACATCACCCAGTGAACGTCCTGTATTTACATATCACCCACAGTCGCTATTCTGTTTTTACACATAACCCACTGTCACCATCCTGTATATACACACACCCCACAGTCACAATCCTTATTTACACATCACCCACGGTCACCATCCTTATTTACACATCACCCCGTCACCATCGTGTATTTACACATCACCTAGTCACCATCCTGTATTTACACATCACCCACTGTCACCATCCTGTATTTACACATCACCCACAGCCACCATTCTGTATTTACACATCACCCAGTCACCATCCTGGAATTACACATCACCCACAGTCACCGTCTTGTATTTACACATCACCCAATCACCATCCTGTATTTACAAATCAACCATAGTCACCATCCTGTATTTACACATCACCCAATCACCATCCTGTATTTACACATCATCCACAGTCACCATCCTGTATGTACACACCACCCAATCACCGTCCAGTATTTACACATAACACACTGTCACCATCCTGTATTTACACATCACCCAGTCACCATCCTGGATTTACACATCACCCACAGTCACCGTCTTGTATTTACACATCACCCAATCACCATCCTGTATTTACACATCACCCATAGTCACCATTCTGTATTTACACATCACCCAACCACCGTCCAGTATTTACACATCACCCACAGTCACCGTCTTGTATTTACACATCACCCACAGTCACCATCCTGTATTTACACATCACCCATAGTCACCATTCTGTATTTACAAATCAACCATAGTCACCATCCTGTATTTACACATCACCCAATCACCATCCTGTATTTACACATCATCCACAGTCACCATCCTGTATTTACACATCACCCACTGTCACCATCCTGTATTTACACATCACCCACAGCCACCATTCTGTATTTACACATCACCCAGTCACCATCCTGGAATTACACATCACCCACAGTCACCGTCTTGTATTTACACATCACCCAATCACCATCCTGTATTTACAAATCAACCATAGTCACCATCCTGTATTTACACATCACCCACAGCCACCATCCTGTATTTACACATCACCCATAGTCACCATTCTGTATTTACACTTCACCCATAGTCACCATCCTGTATTTACACATCACCCACTGTCACCATCCTGTATTTACACATCACCCAATCACCATCCTGTATTTACACATCATCCACAGTCACCATCCTGTATGTACACACCACCCAATCACCGTCCAGTATTTACACATAACACACTGTCACCATCCTGTATTTACACATCACCCAGTCACCATCCTGGATTTACACATCACCCACAGTCACCGTCTTGTATTTACACATCACCCAATCACCATCCTGTATTTACACATCACCCATAGTCACCATTCTGTATTTACACATCACCCAACCACCGTCCAGTATTTACACATCACCCACAGTCACCGTCTTGTATTTACACATCACCCACAGTCACCATCCTGTATTTACACATCACCCATAGTCACCATTCTGTATTTACAAATCAACCATAGTCACCATCCTGTATTTACACATCACCCAATCACCATCCTGTATTTACACATCATCCACAGTCACCATCCTGTATTTACACACCACCCAATCACCGTCCAGTATTTACAGATAACACACTGTCACCATCCTGTATTTACACATCACCCAGTCACCATCCTGTATTTACACATCACCCACAGTCACCGTCTTGTATTTACACATCACCCAATCACCATCCCGTATTTACACATCACCCATAGTCACCATCGTGTATTTACACATCACCCAATCACCATCCTGTATTTACACATCATCCAGTCACCATCCTGTATTTCCACATAACCCTCAGTCACCATCCTGTATTTATACATCACCCACAGTCACCGTCTTGTATTTACACATACCCAATCACCATCCTGTATTTACACATCACCCATAGTCACCATCCTGTATTTACACATCATCCAGTCACCATCCTGTATTTCCACATAACCCTCAGTCACCATCCTGTATTTACACATCACCCACATTCACCGTCTTGTATTTACACATCACCCAGTCACCATCCTGTATTTACACATCACCCAGTCACCATCGTGTATTTACACATCAGCCATAGTCACCATCCTGTATTTCCACATAACCCTCAGTCACCTTCCTGTATTTACACATCACCCACATTCACCATCGTGTATTTACACATCACTCAGTCAGCATCGTTTATTTACACATCCTCCACATTTATGTCCTGTATTTACACATCACCCATAGTCACCATCCTGTATTTACACATCACCCAGTCACCATCGTGAATTTTCACAATACCCAATCACTATTCTGTATTAACACATCACCCAGTCACCATTGTGTATTTACACATCATCGAGTCACCATCCTGTAGTTACACATAACCCTCAGTCACCGTCCTGTATTAACACATCACCCACAGTCACCGTCTTGTATTTACACATCACCCAATCAGCATCCTGTATTTACACATCACCCATAGTCACCATCCTGTATTTACACATCATCCAGTCACCATCCTGTATTTACACATAACCCTCAGTCACCATCCTGTATTTACACATCACCCACATTCACCGTCCTGTATTCACACATCATCCAGTCACCATCCTGTATTTACACATCACCCCACATTCACCGTCCTGTATTTACACATCACCCAGTGACCGCCCTGTATTTACACATCAATCACAGTCACCATCCTGTATTTACACATCACCCACAGTCACCATCCTGTAATTACACATCACCCAATCACCTCCCAGTATTTACACATCACCCACAGTCACCGTCTTGTATATACACATCACCCAGTGACCGTCCTGTATTTACACATCACCCACAGTCGCTATTCTGTATTTACACATAACCCACTGTCACCATCCTGTATTTACACATCACCCACAGTCACCAACCTGTATTTACACATCACCCACAGTCACCATCCTGTATTAACACATAACCCACTGTCACCATCCTGTATTTAGACATCACCCACTGGTACCATCCTGTATTTACACATCAGCCAATCTCCATCCAGTATTTACACATCACCCACAGTCACCATCTTGTATTTACACATCACCCAATCACCGTCCAGTATTTACACATAACACACTGTCACCATCCTGTATTTACACATCACCCATAGTCACCATTCTGTATTTAAAAATCAACCACAGTCACCATCCTGTATTTACACATCACCCAATCACCATCCTGTATTTACACATCACCCATAGTCACCATTCTGTATTTACACATCACCCAATCACCGTCCAGTATTTACACATCACCCACAGTCACCGTCCTGTATTTACACATCACCCAGTGACCATCCTGTATTTACACATCACCCAAACACCGTCCAGTATTTACACATCACCCAATCACCATCCTGTATTTACACATCACCCATATTCACCAACCTGTATTTACACATCACCCAATCACCGTCCAGTATTTACACATCACCCACAGTCACCGTCTTCTATATACACATCACCCAGTGAACGTCCTGTATTTACACATCACCCACAGTCGCTATTCTGTTTTTACACATAACCCACTGTCACCATCCTGTATTTACACATCACCCACTGTCACCATCCTGTATTTACACATAACCCACTGTCACCATCCTGTATTTACACATCACCCACAGTCACCATCCTGGAATTACACATCACCCACAGTCACCGTCCTGTATTTACAAATCACCCAGTGACCACCCTGTATTTACACATCACCCACAGTCGCTATTCTGTTTTTACACATAACCCACTGTCACCATCCTGTATATACACATCACCCACAGTCACAATCCTTATTTACACATCACCCACGGTCACCATCCTTATTTACACATCACCCCGTCACCATCGTGTATTTACACATCACCTAGTCACCATCCTGTATTTACACATCACCCACTGTCACCATCCTGTATTTACACATCACCCACAGCCACCATTCTGTATTTACAAATCACCCAGTCACCATCCTGGAATTACACATCACCCACAGTCACCGTCTTGTATTTACACATCACCCAATCACCATCCTGTATTTACAAATCAACCATAGTCACCATCCTGTATTTACACATCACCCAATCACCATCCTGTATTTACACATCATCCACAGTCACCATCATGTATGTACACACCACCCAATCACCGTCCAGTATTTACACATAACACACTGTCACCATCCTGTATTTACACATCACCCAGTCACCATCCTGGATTTACACATCACCCACAGTCACCGTCTTGTATTTACACATCACCCAATCACCATCCTGTATTTACACATCACCCACAGTCGCTATTCTGTTTTTACACATAACCCACTGTCACCATCCTGTATTTACACATCACCCAGTCACCATCCTGGAATTACACATCACCCACAGTCACCATCCTGTAATTACACATCACCCAATCACCGTCCAGTATTTACACATAACACACTGTCACCATCCTGTATTTACACATCACCCAGTCACCATCCTGGAATTACACATCACCCACAGTCACCGTCTTGTATTTACACATCACCCAATCACCATCCTGTATTTACACATCACCCATAGACACCATTCTGTATTTACACATCACCCAACCACCGTCCAGTATTTACACATCACCCACAGTCACCGTCTTGTATTTACACATCACCCACAGTCACCATCCTGTATTTACACATCACCCATAGTCACCATTCTGTATTTACAAATCAACCATAGTCACCATCCTGTATTTACACATCACCCAATCACCATCCTGTATTTACACATCATCCACAGTCACCATCCTGTATGTACACACCACCCAATCACCGTCCAGTATTTACACATAACACACTGTCACCATCCTGTATTTACACATCACCCAGTCACCATCCTGGATTTACACATCACCCACAGTCACTGTCCTGTATTTACACATCACCCAATCACCATCCTGTATTTACACATCACCCATAGTCACCATCCTTTATTTACACATCATCCAGTCACCATCCTGTATTTACACATAACCCTCAGTCACCATCCTGTATTTACACATCACCCACAGTCACCGTCTTGTATTTACACATACCCAATCACCATCCTGTATTTACACATCACCCATAGTCACCATCGTGTATTTACACATCACCCAATCACCATCCTGTATTTACACATCATCCAGTCACCATCCTGTATTTCCACATAACCCTCAGTCACCATCCTGTATTTACACATCACCCACAGTCACCGTCTTGTATTTACACATACCCAATCACCATCCTGTATTTACACATCACCCATAGTCACCATCCTGTATTTACACATCATCCAGTCACCATCCTGTATTTCCTCATAACCCTCAGTCACCATCCTGTATTTACACATCACCCACATTCACCGTCTTGTATTTACACATCACCCAGTCACCATCCTGTATTTACACATCAGCCATAGTCACCATCCTGTATTTCCACATAACCCTCAGTCACCTTCCTGTATTTACACATCACCCACATTCACCATCGTGTATTTACACATCACTCAGTCAGCATCGTTTATTTACACATCCTCCACATTTATGTCCTGTATTTACACATCACCCACAGTCACCATCCTGTATTTACACATCACCCAGTCACCATCGTGAATTTTCACATCACCCAATCACTATTCTGTATTAACACATCACCCAGTCACCATTGTGTATTTACACATCATCCAGTCACCATCCTGTAGTTACACATAACCCTCAGTCACCGTCCTGTATTAACACATCACCCACAGTCACCGTCTTGTATTTACACATCACCCAATCAGCATCCTGTATTTACACATCACCCATAGTCACCATCCTGTATTTACACATCATCCAGTCACCATCCTGTATTTACACATAACCCTCAGTCACCATCCTGTATTTCCACATAACCCTCAGTCACCATCCTGTATTTACACATCACCCACATTCACCGTCCTGTATTCACACATCATCCAGTCACCATCCTGTATTTACACATCACCCACATTCACCGTCCTGTATTTACACATCACCCAGTGACCGCCCTGTATTTACACATCAATCACAGTCACCATCCTGTATTTACACATCACCCACAGTCACCATCCTGTAATTACACATCACCCAATCACCTCCCAGTATTTACACATCACCCACAGTCACCGTCCTGTATATACACATCACCCAGTGACCGTCCTGTATTTACACATCACCCACAGTCGCTATTCTGTATTTACACATAACCCACTGTCACCATCCTGTATTTACACATCACCCACAGTCACCAACCTGTATTTACACATCACCCACAGTCACCATCCTGTATTAACACATAACCCACTGTCACCATCCTGTATTTAGACATCACCCACTGGTACCATCCTGTATTTACACATCAGCCAATCACCATCCAGTATTTACACATCACCCACAGTCACCATCCTGTATTTACACATCACCCAATCACCGTCCAGTATTTACACATAACACACGGTCACCATTCTGTATTTACACATCATCCACAGTCACCATCCTGTATGTACACACCACCCAATCACCGTCCAGTATTTACACATAACACACTGTCACCATCCTGTATTTACACATCACCCATAGTCACCATTCTGTATTTAAAAATCAACCATAGTCACCATCCTGTATTTACACATCACCCAATCACCATCCTGTATTTACACATCACCCATAGTCACCATTCTGTATTTACACATCACCCAATCACCGTCCAGTATTTACACATAACACACTGTCACCATCCTGTATTTACACATCACCCAGTGACCATCCTGTATTTACACATCACCCAACCACCGTCCAGTATTTACACATCACCCACAGTCACCGTCTTGTATTTACACATCACCCAATCACCATCCTGTATTTACACATCACCCATAGTCACCATTCTGTATTTACACATCACCCACTGTCACCGTCTTGTATTTACACATCACCCAATCACCATCCTGTATTTACACATCACCCAGTCACCATCCTGTATTTATACATCACCCAAACACTGTCCAGTATTTACACATCACCCACAGTCACCGTCTTGTATTTACACATCACCCACAGTCACCATCCTGTATTTAGACATCTCCCATAGTCACCATCCTGTATTTACACATCACCAAATCACCATCCTGTATTTACACATCACCCACAGTCACCATCCTGTATTTAGACATCTCCCATAGTCACCATCCTGTATTTACACATCACCCAATCACCATCCTGTATTTACACATCACCCAGTCACCATCCTGTATTTACACATAACCCTCAGTGACCATCCTGTATTTACACATCACCCACATTCACTGTCCTGTATTTACATATCACTCAATCACCATCCTGTATTTACACATCACCCAGACACCATTGTGTATTTACAAATCATCCAGTCACTGTCCTGTATTTATACATCACCCACAGTCACCGTCCTGTATTTACACATCACCCACAGTCACCATCCTGTATTTACACATCACCCATAGTCACCATTCTGTATTTACAAATCACCCATAGTCACCATCCTGTATTTATACATCACCCAGTCACCATCGTGTATTTACACAACACACAATCACCGTCCAGTATTTACACATAACACACTGTCACCATTCTGTATTTACACATCACCCACAGTCACCATCCTGTATTTACACATCACCCAATCACCGTCCAGTATTTACACATAACACACTGTCACCATCCTGTATTTACACATCACCCAGTCACCATCCTGGATTAACATCTCACGCACAGTCACCGTCCTGTATTTACACATCACCCAGTGACCATCCTGTATTTACACATCACCCAACCACCGTCCAGTATTTACACATCACCCACAGTCACTGTCTTGTATTTACACATCACCCAATCACCATCCTGTATTTACACATCACCCATAGTCGCCATTCTGTATTTACACATCACCCACAGTCACCGTCCTATATTTACACATCACCCAGTGACCATCCTGTATTTACACATCACCCAACCACCATCCAGTATTTACACATCACCCAGTCACCATCCTGTATTTACACATCACCCAGTGACCATCCTGTATTTACACATCACCCAACCACCGTCCAGTATTTACACATCACCCAATCACCATCCTGTATTTACACATCACCCATAGTCACCATCCTATATTTACACATCACCCAATCACCGTCCAGTATTTACACATCACCCACAGTCACCGTCTTCTATATATACATCACCCAGTGACCGTCCTGTATTTACACATCACCCACAGTCGCTTTTCTGTATTTACACATAACCCACTGTCACCATCCTGTATTTACACATCACCCACTGTCACCATCCTGTATTTACACATAACCCACTGTCACCATCCTGTATTTACACATCACCCACAGTCACCATCCTGTATTTACACATCACCCACTGTCACCATCCTGTATTTAGACATCACCCACTGGTACCATCCTGTATTTACAATACAGCCAATCACCATCCAGTATTTACACATCACCCACAGTCACCATCCTGTATTTACACATCACCCAACCACCGTCCAGTATTTACACATCACCACAGTCACCGTCTTGTATGTACACATCACCCAATCACCATCCTGTATTTACACATCACCCATAGTCACCATTCTGTATTTACACATCACCCACAGTCACCGTCTTGTATTTACACATCACCCAATCACCATCCTGTATTTACACATCACCCAGTCACCATCCTGTATTTATACATCACCCAAACACCGTCCAGTATTTACACATCACCCACAGTCACCGTCTTGTATTTACACATCACCCATAGTCACCATTCTGTATTTACAAATCACCCATAGTCACCATCCTGTATTTACACAACACCCAGTCACCATCCTGTACTTATACATCACCCAAACACTGTCCAGTATTTACACATCACCCACAGTCACCGTCTTGTATTTACACATCACCCACAGTCACCATCCTGTATTTAGACATCTCCCATAGTCACCATCCGGTATTTACACATCATCCAGTCACCGTCCTGTATTTACACATCACCCACAGTCACCATCCTGTATTTACACATCACCCACATTGACTGTCCTGTATTTACATATCACTCAATCACCATCCTGTATTTACACATCACCCAGACACCATCGTGTATTTACACATCATCCAGTCACTGTCCTGTATTTATACATCACCCACAGTCACCGTCCTGTATTTATACATCACCCATAGTCGCCATTCTGTATTTACACATCACCCACAGTCACCGTCCTGTATTTACACATCACCCAGTGACCATCCTGTATTTACACATCACCCAAACACCGTCCAGTATTTACACATCACCCAATCACCATCCTGTATTTACACATCACCCATATTCACCAACCTGTATTTACACATCACCCAATCACCGTCCAGTATTTACACATCACCCACAATCACCGTCTTCTATATACACATCACCCAGTGAACGTCCTGTATTTACACATCACCCACAGTCGCTATTCTGTTTTTACACATAACCCACTGTCACCATCCTGTATTTACACATCACCCACTGTCACCATCCTGTATTTACACATCACCCACAGTCACCATCCTGGAATTACACATCACCCACAGTCACCGTCCTGTATTTACAAATCACCCAGTGACCACCCTGTATTTACACATCACCCACAGTCGCTATTCTGTTTTTACACATAACCCACTGTCACCATCCTGTATATACACATCACCCACAGTCACAATCCTTATTTACACATCACCCACGGTCACCATCCTTATTTACACATCACCCCGTCACCATCGTGTATTTACACATCACCTAGTCACCATCCTGTATTTACACATCACCCACTGTCACCATCCTGTATTTACACATCACCCACAGCCACCATTCTGTATTTACACATCACCCAGTCACCATCCTGGAATTACACATCACCCACAGTCACCGTCTTGTATTTACACATCACCCAATCACCATCCTGTATTTACACATCACCCATAGTCACCATTCTGTATTTACACATCACCCACAGTCACCGTCTTCTATTTACACATCACCCAATCACCATCCTGCATTTACACATCACCCAGTCACCATCCTGTATTTATACATCACCCAAACACTGTCCAGTATTTACACATCACCCACAGTCACCGTCTTGTATTTACACATCACCCAATCACCATCCTGTATTTACACATCACCCATAGTCACCATCCTGTATTTACACATCACCCACAGTCACCATCCTGTATTAACACATCATCCAGTCACCATCCTGTATTTACACATAACCCTCAGTCACCATCCTGTATTTACACATCACCCACAGTCACCGTCTTGTATTTACACATACCCAATCACCATCCTGTATTTACACATCACCCATAGTCACCATCCTGTATTTACACATCATCCAGTCACCATCCTGTATTTACACATAACCCTCAGTCACCATCCTGTATTTACACATCACCCACAGTCACCGTCTTGTATTTACACATACCCAATCACCATCCTGTATTTACACATCACCTATAGTCACCATCCTGTATTTACACATCATCCAGTCACCATCCTGTATTTCCACATAACCCTCAGTCACCATCCTGTATTTACACATCACCCACATTCACCGTCTTGTATTTACACATCACCCAGTCACCATCCTGTATTTACACATCAGCCATAGTCACCATCCTGTATTTCCACATAACCCTCAGTCACCTTCTTGTATTTACACATCACCCACATTCACCATCCTGTATTTAAACATCACTCAGTCAGCATCGTTTATTTACACATCCTCCACATTTATGTCCTGTATTTACACATCACCCACAGTCAGTATCCTGTATTTACACATCACCCAGTCACCATCGTGAATTTTCACAATACCCAATCACTATTCTGTATTAACACATCACCCAGTCACCATTGTGTATTTACACATCATCCAGTCACCATCCTGTAGTTACACATAACCCTCAGTCACCGTCCTGTATTAACACGTCACCCACAGTCACCGTCTTGTATTTACACATCACCCAATCAGCATCCTGTATTTACACATCACCCATAGTCACCATCCTGTATTTACACATCATCCAGTCACCATCCTGTATTTACACATAACCCTCAGTCACCATCCTGTATTTCCACATAACCCTCAGTCACCATCCTGTATTTACACATCACCCACATTTACCGTCCTGTATTCACACATCATCCAGTCACCATCCTGTATTTACACATCACCCACATTCACCGTCCTGTATTTACACATCACCCAGTGACCGCCCTGTATTTACACATCAATCACAGTCACCATCCTGTATTTACACATCACCCACAGTCACCATCCTGTAATTACACATCACCCAATCACCGCCCAGTATTTACACATCACCCACAGTCACCGTCTTGTATATACACATCACCCAGTGACCGTCCTGTATTTACACATCACCCACAGTCGCTATTCTGTATTTACACATAACCCACTGTCACCATCCTGTATTTACACATCACCCACAGTCACCAACCTGTATTTACACATCACCCACAGTCACCATCCTGTATTAACACATAACCCACTGTCACGATCCTGTATTTAGACATCACCCACTGGTACCATCCTGTATTTACACATCAGCCAATCACCATACAGTATTTAAACACCACCCACAGCCACCATCCTGTATTTACACATCACCCAATCACCGTCCAGTATTTACACATAACACACTGTTACCATCCTGTATTTACACATCACGCACAGTCACCGTCCTGTATTTAGACATCACCCACTGGTACCATCCTGTATTTACACATCACCCATAGTCACTATTCTGTATTTACACATCACCCATAGTCACCATCGTGTATTTACACATCACCCAGTCACCGTCCTGTATTTACACATCACCCACGGTCACCATCCTTATTTACACATCACCCACATTCACCGTCCTGTATTTACACATCACCCAGTCACCATCCTGTATTTACACACCACCCACAGTCACCATTCTGTATTTACACATCACCCAGTCACCATTCTGTATTAACACATCACCCACAGTCACCGACTTATATTTACAAATCACCCACAGTCACCGTCCTGTATTTACACATAACCCTCAGTCACCACCCTGTATTAACACATCACCCACGTTCACCATCCTGTATTTACACATCACCCAGTCAAGGTCCTGTATTTACACATTACCTACAGTCACCGTCCTGTATTTACACATCACCCAGTCACCGTCCTGTATTTACACATCACCCACGGTCACCATCCTTATTTACACATCACCCCGTCACCATCGTGTATTTACACATCACCCAGTCACCATCCTGTATTTACACATCACCCACTGTCACCATCCTGTATTTACACATCACCCAACCACCGTCCTGTATTTACACATCACCCACAGTCACCGTCTTGTATTTACACATCACCCACAGCCACCATCCTGTATTTACACATCACCCATAGTCACCATTCCGTATTTACACATCACCCATAGTCACCATCGTGTATTTACACATCACCCAGTCACCGTCCTGTATTTACACATCACCCACATTCACCGTCCTGTATTTACACATCACCCACGTTCACCATCCTGTATTTACACATCACCCAGTCACCGTCCTGTATTTACACATAACCTACAGTCACCGTCCTGGATTTGCACATCACCCACAGTCACCATCCTGTATTTACACATCACCCATAGTCACCATTCTATATTTACACTTCACCCATAGTCACCATCCTGTATTTAAACATCACCCAGTCACCAACGTGTATTTACATATCACCCAGTCACCATCCTGTATTTACACATCACCCACGTTCACCATCCTGTATTTACACATCACCCAGTCAAGGTCCTGTATTTACACATTACCTACAGTCATCGTCCTGTATTTACACATCACCCACATTCACCATTGTGTATTTACACATCACCCAGTCACCATCTTGTATTTATACATCACCCACAGCCACTACTCTGTATTTACACATCACCCACAGCCACCATCCTGTATTTACACATCACCCGCATTCACAGTCCTGTATTTACACATACCCAATCACCATCCTGTATTTACACATCACCCAGTCACCATCGTGTATTTACACATCACCCAATCACCATCCTGTTTTTACACATCACCCAGTCACCATTGTGTATTTACACATCATCCAGTCACCGTCCCGTAGTTACACATAACCCTCAGTCACCATCCTGTATTAACACACCACCCACGTTCACCGTCCTGTATTTACACATCACCCAGTCACCGTCCTGTATGTACACATAACTTACAGTCACCGTCCTGTATTTACACATTACCCACATTCACCATTGTGTATTTACACATAACCCAGTCACCATCTTGTATTTATACATCACCCACAGCCACTATTCTGTATTTACACATCACCCACAGCCACCATCCTGTATTTACACATCACCTACATTCACCGTCCTGTATTTACACATCACGCACAGTCACCGTCCTGTA
Source organism: Mobula birostris (assembly GCF_030028105.1). Taxonomy (NCBI): domain Eukaryota; kingdom Metazoa; phylum Chordata; class Chondrichthyes; order Myliobatiformes; family Myliobatidae; genus Mobula; species Mobula birostris. Next base: position 41,896,743 of record NC_092380.1, on the reverse strand, counting down.
TTTACACATCAATCGCAGTCACCGTCCTGTATATACACATCACCCACGGTCACCATCCTTATTTACACATCACCCACATTCACCGTCCTGTATTTACACATCACCCAGTCACCATCCTGTATTTACACATCACCCAGTTACTGTCTTGTATTTACACATCACCCACTGTAAACCGTCTTATATTTACAAATCACCCACAGTCACCGTCCTGTATTTACACATAACCCGCAGTCACCATCCTGTATTATCACATCACCCACGTTCACCATCCTGTATTTACACATCACCCAGTCACCGTCGTGTATTTACACATCACCCAATCACCATCCTGTATTTACACATCACCCTGTCACCATCCTGTATTTACACATCATCCAGTCACCGTCCTGTACTTACACATAACCCCCAGTCACAATCCTGTATTAACACATCGCCCACGTTCACCATCCTGTATTTACACATCACCCAGTCACCGTCCTGTATTTACACATAACCTACAGTCACCGTCCTGTATTTACACATCACCCACATTCACCATTGTGTATTTACACATCACCCAGTCGCCATCTTGTATTTATACATCACCCACAGCCACTATTCTGTATTTACACATCACCCACAGCCACCATCCTGTATTTACACATCACCCACATTCACTGTCCTGTATTTACACATCACCCAGTCACCATCGTGTATTTATACATCACTCACAGACACTATTCTGTGTTTACAGATCACCCACAGCCACCATCCTGTATTTACACATCACCCAGATTCACCGTCCTGTATTTACACATCACGCACAGTCACCGTCCTGTATTTACACATCAATCGCAGTCACCGTCGTGTATATACACATCAATCACAGTCACCATCCTGTATTTAGACATCACCCACAGTCACCATCCAGTATTTACACATCACCCAGTCACCATCCTGTATTTACACATCACCCAATCACTGTCCAGTATTTACACATAACACACTGTCACCATCCTGTATTTACACATCACCCAAACACTGTCCAGTATTTACACATCACCCACAGTCACCGTCTTGTATTTACACATCACCCACAGTCACCATCCTGTATTTAGACATCTCCCATAGTCACCATCCTGTATTTACACATCACCAAATCACCATCCTGTATTTACACATCACCCACAGTCACCATCCTGTATTTAGACATCTCCCATAGTCACCATCCTGTATTTACACATCACCCAATCACCATCCTGTATTTACACATCACCCAGTCACCATCCTGTATTTACACATAACCCTCAGTGACCATCCTGTATTTACACATCACCCACATTCACTGTCCTGTATTTACATATCACTCAATCACCATCCTGTATTTACACATCACCCAGACACCATTGTGTATTTACAAATCATCCAGTCACTGTCCTGTATTTATACATCACCCACAGTCACCGTCCTGTATTTACACATCACCCACAGTCACCATCCTGTATTTACACATCACCCATAGTCACCATTCTGTATTTACAAATCACCCATAGTCACCATCCTGTATTTATACATCACCCAGTCACCATCGTGTATTTACACAACACACAATCACCGTCCAGTATTTACACATAACACACTGTCACCATTCTGTATTTACACATCACCCACAGTCACCATCCTGTATTTACACATCACCCAATCACCGTCCAGTATTTACACATAACACACTGTCACCATCCTGTATTTACACATCACCCAGTCACCATCCTGGATTAACATCTCACGCACAGTCACCGTCCTGTATTTACACATCACCCAGTGACCATCCTGTATTTACACATCACCCAACCACCGTCCAGTATTTACACATCACCCACAGTCACTGTCTTGTATTTACACATCACCCAATCACCATCCTGTATTTACACATCACCCATAGTCGCCATTCTGTATTTACACATCACCCACAGTCACCGTCCTATATTTACACATCACCCAGTGACCATCCTGTATTTACACATCACCCAACCACCATCCAGTATTTACACATCACCCAGTCACCATCCTGTATTTACACATCACCCAGTGACCATCCTGTATTTACACATCACCCAACCACCGTCCAGTATTTACACATCACCCAATCACCATCCTGTATTTACACATCACCCATAGTCACCATCCTATATTTACACATCACCCAATCACCGTCCAGTATTTACACATCACCCACAGTCACCGTCTTCTATATATACATCACCCAGTGACCGTCCTGTATTTACACATCACCCACAGTCGCTTTTCTGTATTTACACATAACCCACTGTCACCATCCTGTATTTACACATCACCCACTGTCACCATCCTGTATTTACACATAACCCACTGTCACCATCCTGTATTTACACATCACCCACAGTCACCATCCTGTATTTACACATCACCCACTGTCACCATCCTGTATTTAGACATCACCCACTGGTACCATCCTGTATTTACACATCAGCCAATCACCATCCAGTATTTACACATCACCCACAGTCACCATCCTGTATTTACACATCACCCAACCACCGTCCAGTATTTACACATCACCCACAGTCACCGTCTTGTATGTACACATCACCCAATCACCATCCTGTATTTACACATCACCCATAGTCACCATTCTGTATTTACACATCACCCACAGTCACCGTCTTGTATTTACACATCACCCAATCACCATCCTGTATTTACACATCACCCAGTCACCATCCTGTATTTATACATCACCCAAACACCGTCCAGTATTTACACATCACCCACAGTCACCGTCTTGTATTTACACATCACCCACAGTCACCATCCTGTATTTACACATCACCCATAGTCACCATTCTGTATTTACAAATCACCCATAGTCACCATCCTGTATTTACACAACACCCAGTCACCATCCTGTACTTATACATCACCCAAACACTGTCCAGTATTTACACATCACCCACAGTCACCGTCTTGTATTTACACATCACCCACAGTCACCATCCTGTATTTAGACATCTCCCATAGTCACCATCCGGTATTTACACATCATCCAGTCACCGTCCTGTATTTACACATCACCCACAGTCACCATCCTGTATTTACACATCACCCACATTGACTGTCCTGTATTTACATATCACTCAATCACCATCCTGTATTTACACATCACCCAGACACCATCGTGTATTTACACATCATCCAGTCACTGTCCTGTATTTATACATCACCCACAGTCACCGTCCTGTATTTATACATCACCCATAGTCGCCATTCTGTATTTACACATCACCCACAGTCACCGTCCTGTATTTACACATCACCCAGTGACCATCCTGTATTTACACATCACCCAAACACCGTCCAGTATTTACACATCACCCAATCACCATCCTGTATTTACACATCACCCATATTCACCAACCTGTATTTACACATCACCCAATCACCGTCCAGTATTTACACATCACCCACAATCACCGTCTTCTATATACACATCATCCAGTGAACGTCCTGTATTTACACATCACCCACAGTCGCTATTCTGTTTTTACACATAACCCACTGTCACCATCCTGTATTTACACATCACCCACTGTCACCATCCTGTATTTACACATAACCCACTGTCACCATCCTGTATTTACACATCACCCACAGTCACCATCCTGGAATTACACATCACCCACAGTCACCGTCCTGTATTTACAAATCACCCAGTGACCACCCTGTATTTACACATCACCCACAGTCGCTATTCTGTTTTTACACATAACCCACTGTCACCATCCTGTATATACACATCACCCACAGTCACAATCCTTATTTACACATCACCCACGGTCACCATCCTTATTTACACATCACCCCGTCACCATCGTGTATTTACACATCACCTAGTCACCATCCTGTATTTACACATCACCCACTGTCACCATCCTGTATTTACACATCACCCACAGCCACCATTCTGTATTTACACATCACCCAGTCACCATCCTGGAATTACACATCACCCACAGTCACCGTCTTGTATTTACACATCACCCAATCACCATCCTGTATTTACACATCACCCATAGTCACCATTCTGTATTTACACATCACCCACAGTCACCGTCTTCTATTTACACATCACCCAATCACCATCCTGCATTTACACATCACCCAGTCACCATCCTGTATTTATACATCACCCAAACACTGTCCAGTATTTACACATCACCCACAGTCACCGTCTTGTATTTACACATCACCCAATCACCATCCTGTATTTACACATCACCCATAGTCACCATCCTGTATTTACACATCACCCACAGTCACCATCCTGTATTAACACATCATCCAGTCACCATCCTGTATTTACACATAACCCTCAGTCACCATCCTGTATTTACACATCACCCACAGTCACCGTCTTGTATTTACACATACCCAATCACCATCCTGTATTTACACATCACCCATAGTCACCATCCTGTATTTACACATCATCCAGTCACCATCCTGTATTTACACATAACCCTCAGTCACCATCCTGTATTTACACATCACCCACAGTCACCGTCTTGTATTTACACATACCCAATCACCATCCTGTATTTACACATCACCCATAGTCACCATCCTGTATTTACACATCATCCAGTCACCATCCTGTATTTCCACATAACCCTCAGTCACCATCCTGTATTTACACATCACCCACATTCACCGTCTTGTATTTACACATCACCCAGTCACCATCCTGTATTTACACATCAGCCATAGTCACCATCCTGTATTTCCACATAACCCTCAGTCACCTTCTTGTATTTACACATCACCCACATTCACCATCCTGTATTTAAACATCACTCAGTCAGCATCGTTTATTTACACATCCTCCACATTTATGTCCTGTATTTACACATCACCCACAGTCAGTATCCTGTATTTACACATCACCCAGTCACCATCGTGAATTTTCACAATACCCAATCACTATTCTGTATTAACACATCACCCAGTCACCATTGTGTATTTACACATCATCCAGTCACCATCCTGTAGTTACACATAACCCTCAGTCACCGTCCTGTATTAACACGTCACCCACAGTCACCGTCTTGTATTTACACATCACCCAATCAGCATCCTGTATTTACACATCACCCATAGTCACCATCCTGTATTTACACATCATCCAGTCACCATCCTGTATTTACACATAACCCTCAGTCACCATCCTGTATTTCCACATAACCCTCAGTCACCATCCTGTATTTACACATCACCCACATTTACCGTCCTGTATTCACACATCATCCAGTCACCATCCTGTATTTACACATCACCCACATTCACCGTCCTGTATTTACACATCACCCAGTGACCGCCCTGTATTTACACATCAATCACAGTCACCATCCTGTATTTACACATCACCCACAGTCACCATCCTGTAATTACACATCACCCAATCACCGCCCAGTATTTACACATCACCCACAGTCACCGTCTTGTATATACACATCACCCAGTGACCGTCCTGTATTTACACATCACCCACAGTCGCTATTCTGTATTTACACATAACCCACTGTCACCATCCTGTATTTACACATCACCCACAGTCACCAACCTGTATTTACACATCACCCACAGTCACCATCCTGTATTAACACATAACCCACTGTCACGATCCTGTATTTAGACATCACCCACTGGTACCATCCTGTATTTACACATCAGCCAATCACCATACAGTATTTAAACACCACCCACAGTCACCATCCTGTATTTACACATCACCCAATCACCGTCCAGTATTTACACATAACACACTGTTACCATCCTGTATTTACACATCACGCACAGTCACCGTCCTGTATTTAGACATCACCCACTGGTACCATCCTGTATTTACACATCACCCATAGTCACTATTCTGTATTTACACATCACCCATAGTCACCATCGTGTATTTACACATCACCCAGTCACCGTCCTGTATTTACACATCACCCACGGTCACCATCCTTATTTACACATCACCCACATTCACCGTCCTGTATTTACACATCACCCAGTCACCATCCTGTATTTACACACCACCCACAGTCACCATTCTGTATTTACACATCACCCAGTCACCATTCTGTATTAACACATCACCCACAGTCACCGACTTATATTTACAAATCACCCACAGTCACCGTCCTGTATTTACACATAACCCTCAGTCACCACCCTGTATTAACACATCACCCACGTTCACCATCCTGTATTTACACATCACCCAGTCAAGGTCCTGTATTTACACATTACCTACAGTCACCGTCCTGTATTTACACATCACCCAGTCACCGTCCTGTATTTACACATCACCCACGGTCACCATCCTTATTTACACATCACCCCATCACCATCGTGTATTTACACATCACCCAGTCACCATCCTGTATTTACACATCACCCACTGTCACCATCCTGTATTTACACATCACCCAACCACCGTCCTGTATTTACACATCACCCACAGTCACCGTCTTGTATTTACACATCACCCACAGCCACCATCCTGTATTTACACATCACCCATAGTCACCATTCCGTATTTACACATCACCCATAGTCACCATCGTGTATTTACACATCACCCAGTCACCGTCCTGTATTTACACATCACCCACATTCACCGTCCTGTATTTACACATCACCCACGTTCACCATCCTGTATTTACACATCACCCAGTCACCGTCCTGTATTTACACATAACCTACAGTCACCGTCCTGGATTTGCACATCACCCACAGTCACCATCCTGTATTTACACATCACCCATAGTCACCATTCTATATTTACACTTCACCCATAGTCACCATCCTGTATTTAAACATCACCCAGTCACCAACGTGTATTTACATATCACCCAGTCACCATCCTGTATTTACACATCACCCACGTTCACCATCCTGTATTTACACATCACCCAGTCAAGGTCCTGTATTTACACATTACCTACAGTCATCGTCCTGTATTTACACATCACCCACATTCACCATTGTGTATTTACACATCACCCAGTCACCATCTTGTATTTATACATCACCCACAGCCACTACTCTGTATTTACACATCACCCACAGCCACCATCCTGTATTTACACATCACCCGCATTCACAGTCCTGTATTTACACATACCCAATCACCATCCTGTATTTACACATCACCCAGTCACCATCGTGTATTTACACATCACCCAATCACCATCCTGTTTTTACACATCACCCAGTCACCATTGTGTATTTACACATCATCCAGTCACCGTCCCGTAGTTACACATAACCCTCAGTCACCATCCTGTATTAACACACCACCCACGTTCACCGTCCTGTATTTACACATCACCCAGTCACCGTCCTGTATGTACACATAACTTACAGTCACCGTCCTGTATTTACACATTACCCACATTCACCATTGTGTATTTACACATAACCCAGTCACCATCTTGTATTTATACATCACCCACAGCCACTATTCTGTATTTACACATCACCCACAGCCACCATCCTGTATTTACACATCACCTACATTCACCGTCCTGTATTTACACATCACGCACAGTCACCGTCCTGTATTTACACATCACCCACATTCACCGTCCTGTATTTACACATCACCCAGTCACCATCCTGTATTTACACATCACCCAGTCACTGTCTTGTATTTACACATCACCCACTGTAAACCGTCTTATATTTACAAATCACCCACAGTCACCGTCCTGTATTTACACATAACCCGCAGTCACCATCCTGTATTATCACATCACCCACGTTCACCATCCTGTATTTACACATCACCCAGTCACCATCGTGTATTTACACATCACCCAATCACCATCCTGTATTTACACATCACCCTGTCACCATCCTGTATTTACACATCATCCAGTCACCGTCCTGTACTTACACATAACCCCCAGTCACAATCCTGTATTAACACATCACCCACGTTCACCATCCTGTATTTACACATCACCCAGTCACCGTCCTGTATTTACACATAACCTACAGTCACCGTCCTGTATTTACACATCACCCACATTCACCATTGTGTATTTACACATCACCCAGTCGCCATCTTGTATTTATACATCACCCACAGCCACTATTCTGTATTTACACATCACCCACAGCCACCATCCTGTATTTACACATCACCCACATTCACTGTCCTGTATTTACACATCACCCAGTCACCATCGTGTATTTATACATCACTCACAGACACTATTCTGTGTTTACAGATCACCCACAGCCACCATCCTGTATTTACACATCACCCAGATTCACCGTCCTGTATTTACACATCACGCACAGTCACCGTCCTGTATTTACACATCAATCGCAGTCACCGTCGTGTATATACACATCAATCACAGTCACCATCCTGTATTTAGACATCACCCACAGTCACCATCCAGTATTTACACATCACCCAGTCACCATCCTGTATTTACACATCACCCAATCACTGTCCAGTATTTACACATAACACACTGTCACCATCCTGTATTTACACATCACCCAGTCACCATCCTGGATTTACACAGCACCCATAGTCACCATTCTGTATTTACACATCACCCACAGCCACCATCCTGTATTTACACATCACCCACATTCACCGTCCTGTATTTACACATCACGCACAGTCACCGTCCTGTATTTACACATCAATCACAGTCACCGTCCTGTATATACACATCAATCACAGTCACCATTCTGTATTTACACATCACCCACAGTCACCATCCTGTATTTACACATCACCCAGTCACCGTCCTGTATTTACACATCACCCATAGTCACCATCCTGTATTTACACATCACCCAGTCACCGTCCTGTATTTACACATAACCTACAGTCACCGTCCTGTATTTACACATAACCCTCAGTCACCATCCTGTATTAACACATCACCCACATTCACCATTGTGTATTTACACATCACCCAGTCACCATCCTGTATTTATACATCACCCACAGCCACTATTCTGTATTTACACATCACCCACAGCCACCATCCTGTATTTACACATCACCCACATTCACCGTCCTGTATTTACACATCACCCACAGTAACCGTCCTGTATTTACACATCAATCACAGTCACTGTCCTGTATTTACACATCACCCAATCACCGTCCTGTATTTACACATAACCCTCAGTCACCATCCTGTTTTAACACAGCACCCACAGTCACCATCGTGTATTTACACATCACCCAGTCACCGTCCTGTATTTACACATAACCTACTGTCACCGTCCTGTATTTACACATCACCCACATTCACCATTGTGTATTTACACATCACCCAGTCACCATCTTGTATTTATACATCACCCACAGCCACTATTCTGTATTTACACATCACCCACAGCCACCATCCTGTATTTACACATCACCCGCATTCACTGTCCTGTATTTACACATCACCCAGTCACCATCCTGTATTTACACATAACCCTCAGTCACCATCCTGTATTAACACATCACCCACAGTCACCATCGTGTATTTACATATCACCCAATCACCATCCTGTATTTACACATCACCCAGTCACCATCGTGTATTTACACATCACCCAATCACCATCCTGTATTTACACATCACACAGTCACCATTGTGTATTTACACATCACCCAGTCACCGTCCTGTATTTACACATAACTTACAGTCACCGTCCTGTATTTACACATCACCCACAGTCACCGTCCTGTATTTACACATCAATCACAGTCACTGTCCTGTATATACACATCAGCCAGTGACCGTCCTGTATTTCCACATCAATCACAGTCACCATAGTGTATTTACACATCCTCCACATTTATCTCCTGTATTTACACATCACCCACAGTCACCATCCTGTATTTACACATCACCCAGTCACCATCGTGTATTTACACATCACCCAATCACCATCCTGTATTTACACATCACCCAGTCACCATCGTGTATTTACACATCATCCAGTCACAGTCCTGTATTTGCACATCACCCTCAGTCACCATCCTGTATTAACACATCACCCACGTTCACCATCCTGTATTTACACATCACCCAGTCACCGTCCTGTATTTACTCATCACCCAGTCACTGTCTTGTATTTACACATCACCCACTGTCACCGTCTTATATTTACAAATCACCCACAGTCACCGTCCTGTATTTACACATAACCCGCAGTCACCATCCTGTATTATCACATCACCCACGTTCACCATCCTGTATTTACACATCACCCAGTCACCGTCGTGTATTTACACATCACCCAATCACCATCCTGTATTTACACATCACCCAGTCACCATTGTGTATTTACACATCATCCAGTCACCGTCCTGTACTTACACATAACCCCCAGTCACAATCCTGTATTAACACATCACCCACGTTCACCATCCTGTATTTACACATCACCCAGTCACCGTCCTGTATTTACACATAACCTACAGTCACCGTCCTGTATTTACACATAACCTACAGTCACCGTCCTGTATTTACACATCACCCACATTCACCATTGTGTATTTACACATCACCCAGTCGCCATCTTGTATTTATTCATCACCCACAGCCACTATTCTGTATTTACACATCACCCACAGCCACCATCCTGTATTTACACATCACCCACATTCACTGTCCTGTATTTACACATCACCCAGTCACCATCGTGTATTTATACATCACCCACAGACACTATTCTGTGTTTACAGATCACCCACAGCCACCATCCTGTATTTACACATCACCCAGATTCACCGTCCTGTATTTACACATCACGCACAGTCACCGTCCTGTATTTACACATCAATCGCAGTCACCGTCGTGTATATACACATCAATCACAGTCACCATCCTGTATTTAGACATCACCCACAGTCACCATCCAGTATTTACACATCACCCACAGTCACCATCCTGTATTTACACATCACCCAATCACTGTCCAGTATTTACACATAACACACTGTCACCATCCTGTATTTACACATCACCCAGTCAACATCCTGGATTTACACATCACCCATAGTCACCATTCTGTATTTATACATCACCCACAGCCACCATCCTGTATTTACACATCACCCACATTCACCGTCCTGTATTTACACATCACGCACAGTCACCGTCCTGTATTTACACATCAATCACAGTCACCGTCCTGTATATACACATCAATCACAGTCACCATTCTGTATTAACACATCACCCACGTTCACCATCCTGTATTTACACATCACCCAGTCACCGTCCTGTATTTACACATCACCCAGTCACTGTCTTGTATTTACACATCACCCACTGTCACCGTCTTATATTTACAAATCACCCACAGTCACCGTCCTGTATTTACACATCACCCACAGCCACCATCCTGTATTTACACATCACCCAGTCACCGTCCTGTATTTACACATAACCTACAGTCACCGTCCTGTATTTACACATAACCTACAGTCACCGTCCTGTATTTACACATCACCCACATTCACCATTGTGTATTTACACATCACCCAGTCGCCATCTTGTATCTATTCATCACCCACAGCCACTATTCTGTATTTACACATCACCCACAGCCACCATCCTGTATTTACACATCACCCACATTCACTGTCCTGTATTTACACATCACCCAGTCACCATCGTGTATTTATACATCACCCACAGACACTATTCTGTGTTTACAGATCACCCACAGCCACCATCCTGTATTTACACATCACCCAGATTCACCGTCCTGTATTTACACATCACGCACAGTCACCGTCCTGTATTTACACATCAATCGCAGTCACCGTCGTGTATATACACATCAATCACAGTCACCATCCTGTATTTAGACATCACCCACAGTCACCATCCAGTATTTACACATCACCCACAGTCACCATCCTGTATTTACACATCACCCAATCACTGTCCAGTATTTACACATAACACACTGTCACCATCCTGTATTTACACATCACCCAGTCAACATCCTGGATTTACACATCACCCATAGTCACCATTCTGTATTTACACATCACCCACAGCCACCATCCTGTATTTACACATCACCCACATTCACCGTCCTGTATTTACACATCACGCACAGTCACCGTCCTGTATTTACACATCAATCACAGTCACCGTCCTGTATATACACATCAATCACAGTCAGCATTCTGTATTAACACATCACCCACGTTCACCATCCTGTATTTACACATCACCCAATCACTGTCCAGTATTTACACATAACACACTGTCACCATCCTGTATTTACACATCACCCAGTCACCATCCTGTATTTACACATCACCCATAGTCACCATTCTGTATTTACACATCACCCAGTCACCATTGTGTATTTACACATCATCCAGTCACCGTCCTGTATTTACACATAACCCTCAGTCACCATCCTGTTTTAACACAGCACCCACAGTCACCATCGTGTATTTACACATCACCCAGTCACCGTCCTGTATTTACACATAACCTACTGTCACCGTCCTGTATTTACACATCACCCACATTCACCATTGTGTATTTACACATCACCCAGTCACCATCTTGTATTTATACATCACCCACAGCCACAATTCTGTATTTACACATCACCCACAGCCACCATCCTGTATTTACACATCACCCGCATTCACTGTCCTGTATTTACACATCACCCAGTCACCATCCTGTATTTACACATAACCCTCAGTCACCATCCTGTATTAACACATCACCCACAGTCACCATCGTGTATTTACATATCACCCAATCACCATCCTGTATTTACACATCACCCAGTCACCATCGTGTATTTACACATCACCCAATCACCATCCTGTATTTACACATCACACAGTCACCATTGTGTATTTACACATCACCCAGTCACCGTCCTGTATTTACACATAACTTACAGTCACCGTCCTGTATTTACACATCACCCACAGTCACCGTCCTGTATTTACACATCAATCGCAGTCACCGTCCTGTATTTACACATCACCCACAGTCACCATCCTGTAATTACACATCACCCAATCACCGCCCAGTATTTACACATCACCCACAGTCACCGTCTTGTATATACACATCACCCAGTGACCGTCCTGTATTTACACATCACCCACAGTCGCTATTCTGTATTTACACATAACCCACTGTCACCATCCTGTATTTACACATCACCCACAGTCACCAACCTGTATTTACACATCACCCACAGTCACCATCCTGTATTAACACATAACCCACTGTCACGATCCTGTATTTAGACATCACCCACTGGTACCATCCTGTATTTACACATCAGCCAATCACCATACAGTATTTAAACACCACCCACAGTCACCATCCTGTATTTACACATCACCCAATCACCGTCCAGTATTTACACATAACACACTGTTACCATCCTGTATTTACACATCACGCACAGTCACCGTCCTGTATTTAGACATCACCCACTGGTACCATCCTGTATTTACACATCACCCATAGTCACTATTCTGTATTTACACATCACCCATAGTCACCATCGTGTATTTACACATCACCCAGTCACCGTCCTGTATTTACACATCACCCACGGTCACCATCCTTATTTACACATCACCCACATTCACCGTCCTGTATTTACACATCACCCAGTCACCATCCTATATTTACACACCACCCACAGTCACCATTCTGTATTTACACATCACCCAGTCACCATTCTGTATTAACACATCACCCACAGTCACCGACTTATATTTACAAATCACCCACAGTCACCGTCCTGTATTTACACATAACCCTCAGTCACCACCCTGTATTAACACATCACCCACGTTCACCATCCTGTATTTACACATCACCCAGTCAAGGTCCTGTATTTACACATTACCTACAGTCACCGTCCTGTATTTACACATCACCCAGTCACCGTCCTGTATTTACACATCACCCACGGTCACCATCCTTATTTACACATCACCCCGTCACCATCGTGTATTTACACATCACCCAGTCACCATCCTGTATTTACACATCACCCACTGTCACCATCCTGTATTTACACATCACCCAACCACCGTCCTGTATTTACACATCACCCACAGTCACCGTCTTGTATTTACACATCACCCACAGCCACCATCCTGTATTTACACATCACCCATAGTCACCATTCCGTATTTACACATCACCCATAGTCACCATCGTGTATTTACACATCACCCAGTCACCGTCCTGTATTTACACATCACCCACATTCACCGTCCTGTATTTACACATCACCCACGTTCACCATCCTGTATTTACACATCACCCAGTCACCGTCCTGTATTTACACATAACCTACAGTCACCGTCCTGGATTTGCACATCACCCACAGTCACCATCCTGTATTTACACATCACCCATAGTCACCATTCTATATTTACACTTCACCCATAGTCACCATCCTGTATTTAAACATCACCCAGTCACCAACGTGTATTTACATATCACCCAGTCACCATCCTGTATTTACACATCACCCACGTTCACCATCCTGTATTTACACATCACCCAGTCAAGGTCCTGTATTTACACATTACCTACAGTCATCGTCCTGTATTTACACATCACCCACATTCACCATTGTGTATTTACACATCACCCAGTCACCATCTTGTATTTATACATCACCCACAGCCACTACTCTGTATTTACACATCACCCACAGCCACCATCCTGTATTTACACATCACCCGCATTCACAGTCCTGTATTTACACATACCCAATCACCATCCTGTATTTACACATCACCCAGTCACCATCGTGTATTTACACATCACCCAATCACCATCCTGTTTTTACACATCACCCAGTCACCATTGTGTATTTACACATCATCCAGTCACCGTCCCGTAGTTACACATAACCCTCAGTCACCATCCTGTATTAACACACCACCCACGTTCACCGTCCTGTATTTACACATCACCCAGTCACCGTCCTGTATGTACACATAACTTACAGTCACCGTCCTGTATTTACACATTACCCACATTCACCATTGTGTATTTACACATAACCCAGTCACCATCTTGTATTTATACATCACCCACAGCCACTATTCTGTATTTACACATCACCCACAGCCACCATCCTGTATTTACACATCACCTACATTCACCGTCCTGTATTTACACATCACGCACAGTCACCGTCCTGTATTTACACATCAATCGCAGTCACCGTCCTGTATATACACATCACCCACGGTCACCATCCTTATTTACACATCACCCACATTCACCGTCCTGTATTTACACATCACCCAGTCACCATCCTGTATTTACACATCACCCAGTCACTGTCTTGTATTTACACATCACCCACTGTAAACCGTCTTATATTTACAAATCACCCACAGTCACCGTCCTGTATTTACACATAACCCGCAGTCACCATCCTGTATTATCACATCACCCACGTTCACCATCCTGTATTTACACATCACCCAGTCACCGTCGTGTATTTACACATCACCCAATCACCATCCTGTATTTACACATCACCCTGTCACCATCCTGTATTTACACATCATCCAGTCACCGTCCTGTACTTACACATAACCCCCAGTCACAATCCTGTATTAACACATCACCCACGTTCACCATCCTGTATTTACACATCACCCAGTCACCGTCCTGTATTTACACATAACCTACAGTCACCGTCCTGTATTTACACATCACCCACATTCACCATTGTGTATTTACACATCACCCAGTCGCCATCTTGTATTTATACATCACCCACAGCCACTATTCTGTATTTACACATCACCCACAGCCACCATCCTGTATTTACACATCACCCACATTCACTGTCCTGTATTTACACATCACCCAGTCACCATCGTGTATTTATACATCACTCACAGACACTATTCTGTGTTTACAGATCACCCACAGCCACCATCCTGTATTTACACATCACCCAGATTCACCGTCCTGTATTTACACATCACGCACAGTCACCGTCCTGTATTTACACATCAATCGCAGTCACCGTCGTGTATATACACATCAATCACAGTCACCATCCTGTATTTAGACATCACCCACAGTCACCATCCAGTATTTACACATCACCCAGTCACCATCCTGTATTTACACATCACCCAATCACTGTCCAGTATTTACACATAACACACTGTCACCATCCTGTATTTACACATCACCCAGTCACCATCCTGGATTTACACAGCACCCATAGTCACCATTCTGTATTTACACATCACCCACAGCCACCATCCTGTATTTACACATCACCCACATTCACCGTCCTGTATTTACACATCACGCACAGTCACCGTCCTGTATTTACACATCAATCACAGTCACCGTCCTGTATATACACATCAATCACAGTCACCATTCTGTATTTACACATCACCCACAGTCACCATCCTGTATTTACACATCACCCAGTCACCGTCCTGTATTTACACATCACCCATAGTCACCATCCTGTATTTACACATCACCCAGTCACCGTCCTGTATTTACACATAACCTACAGTCACCGTCCTGTATTTACACATAACCCTCAGTCACCATCCTGTATTAACACATCACCCACATTCACCATTGTGTATTTACACATCACCCAGTCACCATCCTGTATTTATACATCACCCACAGCCACTATTCTGTATTTACACATCACCCACAGCCACCATCCTGTATTTACACATCACCCACATTCACCGTCCTGTATTTACACATCACCCACAGTAACCGTCCTGTATTTACACATCAATCACAGTCACTGTCCTGTATTTACACATCACCCAATCACCGTCCTGTATTTACACATAACCCTCAGTCACCATCCTGTTTTAACACAGCACCCACAGTCACCATCGTGTATTTACACATCACCCAGTCACCGTCCTGTATTTACACATAACCTACTGTCACCGTCCTGTATTTACACATCACCCACATTCACCATTGTGTATTTACACATCACCCAGTCACCATCTTGTATTTATACATCACCCACAGCCACTATTCTGTATTTACACATCACCCACAGCCACCATCCTGTATTTACACATCACCCGCATTCACTGTCCTGTATTTACACATCACCCAGTCACCATCCTGTATTTACACATAACCCTCAGTCACCATCCTGTATTAACACATCACCCACAGTCACCATCGTGTATTTACATATCACCCAATCACCATCCTGTATTTACACATCACCCAGTCACCATCGTGTATTTACACATCACCCAATCACCATCCTGTATTTACACATCACACAGTCACCATTGTGTATTTACACATCACCCAGTCACCGTCCTGTATTTACACATAACTTACAGTCACCGTCCTGTATTTACACATCACCCACAGTCACCGTCCTGTATTTACACATCAATCACAGTCACTGTCCTGTATATACACATCAGCCAGTGACCGTCCTGTATTTCCACATCAATCACAGTCACCATAGTGTATTTACACATCCTCCACATTTATCTCCTGTATTTACACATCACCCACAGTCACCATCCTGTATTTACACATCACCCAGTCACCATCGTGTATTTACACATCACCCAATCACCATCCTGTATTTACACATCACCCAGTCACCATCGTGTATTTACACATCATCCAGTCACAGTCCTGTATTTGCACATCACCCTCAGTCACCATCCTGTATTAACACATCACCCACGTTCACCATCCTGTATTTACACATCACCCAGTCACCGTCCTGTATTTACTCATCACCCAGTCACTGTCTTGTATTTACACATCACCCACTGTCACCGTCTTATATTTACAAATCACCCACAGTCACCGTCCTGTATTTACACATAACCCGCAGTCACCATCCTGTATTATCACATCACCCACGTTCACCATCCTGTATTTACACATCACCCAGTCACCGTCGTGTATTTACACATCACCCAATCACCATCCTGTATTTACACATCACCCAGTCACCATTGTGTATTTACACATCATCCAGTCACCGTCCTGTACTTACACATAACCCCCAGTCACAATCCTGTATTAACACATCACCCACGTTCACCATCCTGTATTTACACATCACCCAGTCACCGTCCTGTATTTACACATAACCTACAGTCACCGTCCTGTATTTACACATAACCTACAGTCACCGTCCTGTATTTACACATCACCCACATTCACCATTGTGTATTTACACATCACCCAGTCGCCATCTTGTATTTATTCATCACCCACAGCCACTATTCTGTATTTACACATCACCCACAGCCACCATCCTGTATTTACACATCACCCACATTCACTGTCCTGTATTTACACATCACCCAGTCACCATCGTGTATTTATACATCACCCACAGACACTATTCTGTGTTTACAGATCACCCACAGCCACCATCCTGTATTTACACATCACCCAGATTCACCGTCCTGTATTTACACATCACGCACAGTCACCGTCCTGTATTTACACATCAATCGCAGTCACCGTCGTGTATATACACATCAATCACAGTCACCATCCTGTATTTAGACATCACCCACAGTCACCATCCAGTATTTACACATCACCCACAGTCACCATCCTGTATTTACACATCACCCAATCACTGTCCAGTATTTACACATAACACACTGTCACCATCCTGTATTTACACATCACCCAGTCAACATCCTGGATTTACACATCACCCATAGTCACCATTCTGTATTTACACATCACCCACAGCCACCATCCTGTATTTACACATCACCCACATTCACCGTCCTGTATTTACACATCACGCACAGTCACCGTCCTGTATTTACACATCAATCACAGTCACCGTCCTGTATATACACATCAATCACAGTCACCATTCTGTATTAACACATCACCCACGTTCACCATCCTGTATTTACACATCACCCAGTCACCGTCCTGTATTTACACATCACCCAGTCACTGTCTTGTATTTACACATCACCCACTGTCACCGTCTTATATTTACAAATCACCCACAGTCACCGTCCTGTATTTACACATCACCCACAGCCACCATCCTGTATTTACACATCACCCAGTCACCGTCCTGTATTTACACATAACCTACAGTCACCGTCCTGTATTTACACATCACCCACATTCACCATTGTGTATTTACACATCACCCAGTCGCCATCTTGTATTTATTCATCACCCACAGACACTATTCTGTATTTACACATCACCCACAGCCACCATCCTGTATTTACACATCACCCACATTCACTGTCCTGTATTTACACATCACCCAGTCACCATCGTGTATTTATACATCACCCACAGACACTATTCTGTGTTTACAGATCACCCACAGCCACCATCCTGTATTTACACATCACCCAGATTCACCGTCCTGTATTTACACATCACGCACAGTCACCGTCCTGTATTTACACATCAATCGCAGTCACCGTCGTGTATATACACATCAATCACAGTCACCATCCTGTATTTAGACATCACCCACAGTCACCATCCAGTATTTACACATCACCCACAGTCACCATCCTGTATTTACACATCACCCAATCACTGTCCAGTATTTACACATAACACACTGTCACCATCCTGTATTTACACATCACCCAGTCAACATCCTGGATTTACACATCACCCATAGTCACCATTCTGTATTTACACATCACCCACAGCCACCATCCTGTATTTACACATCACCCACATTCACCGTCCTGTATTTACACATCACGCACAGTCACCGTCCTGTATTTACACATCAATCACAGTCACCGTCCTGTATATACACATCAATCACAGTCAGCATTCTGTATTAACACATCACCCACGTTCACCATCCTGTATTTACACATCACCCAGTCACCGTCCTGTATTTACACATCACCCAGTCACTGTCTTGTATTTACACATCACCCACTGTCACCGTCTTATATTTACAAATCACCCACAGTCACCGTCCTGTATTTACACATCACCCACAGCCACCATCCTGTATTTACACATCACCCACATTCACCGTCCTGTATTTACACATCACCCACAGTGACCGTCCTGTATTTACACATCAATCACAGTCACTGTCCTGTATTTACACATCACCCAATCACCATCCTGTATTTACACATCACCCATAGTCACCATTCTGTATTTACACATCACCCAGTCACCATTGTGTATTTACACATCATCCAGTCACCGTCCTGTATTTACACATAACCCTCAGTCACCATCCTGTTTTAACACAGCACCCACAGTCACCATCGTGTATTTACACATCACCCAGTCACCGTCCTGTATTTACACATAACCTACTGTCACCGTCCTGTATTTACACATCACCCACATTCACCATTGTGTATTTACACATCACCCAGTCACCATCTTGTATTTATACATCACCCACAGCCACAATTCTGTATTTACACATCACCCACAGCCACCATCCTGTATTTACACATCACCCGCATTCACTGTCCTGTATTTACACATCACCCAGTCACCATCCTGTATTTACACATAACCCTCAGTCACCATCCTGTATTAACACATCACCCACAGTCACCATCGTGTATTTACATATCACCCAATCACCATCCTGTATTTACACATCACCCAGTCACCATCGTGTATTTACACATCACCCAATCACCATCCTGTATTTACACATCACACAGTCACCATTGTGTATTTACACATCACCCAGTCACCGTCCTGTATTTACACATAACTTACAGTCACCGTCCTGTATTTACACATCACCCACAGTCACCGTCCTGTATTTACACATCAATCGCAGTCACCGTCCTGTATATACACATCACCCACGGTCACCATCCTTATTTACACATCACCCACATTCACTGTCCTTTATTTACACATCACCCACAGTCACTGTCCTGTATTTACACATCAATCACAGTCATTGTCCTGTACTTACACATCACCCAGTCACCATCCTGTATTTACACATCACCCACAGCCACCATTCTGTATTTACACATCACCCAGTCACTGTCTTGTATATACACATCACCCACTGTCACCGTCTTATATTTACAAATCACCCACAGTCACCGTCCTTTATTTACACATAACCCTCAGTCACCATCCTGTTTTAACACATCACCCACGTTCACCATCCTGTATTTACACATCACCCGGTCACCGTCGTGTATTTACACATCACCCAATCACCATCCTGTATTTAAACATCACCCAGTCACCATTGTGTATTTACACATCATCCAGTCACTGTCCTGTAGTTACACATAACCCTCAGTCACCATCCTGTATTTACACATCACCCACGTTCACCATCCTGTATTTACACATCACCCAGTCACCGTCCTGTATTTACACATAACCTACAGTCACCGTCCTGTATTTACACATCACCCACATTCACCATTGTGTATTTACACATCACCCAGTCACCATATTGTATTTATACATCACCCACAGCCACTATTCTGTATTTACACATCACCCACAGCCACCATCCTGTATTTACACATCACCCACATTCACTGTCCTGTATTTACACATCACCCAGTCACCATCGTGTATTTATACATCACCCACAGACACTATTCTGTATTTACAGATCACCCACAGCCACCATCCTGTATTTACACATCACCCACATTCACCGTCCTGTATTTACACATCACGCACAGTCACCGTCCTGTATTTACACATCAATCGCAGTCACCGTCGTGCATATACACATCAATCACAGTCACCATCCTATATTTAGACATCACCCACAGTCACCATCCAGTATTTACACATCACCCACAGTCACCATCCTGTATTTACACATCACCCAATCACTGTCCAGTATTTACACATAACACACTGTCACCATCCTGTATTTACACATCACCCAGTCACCATCCTGGATTTACACATCACCCATAGTCACCATTCTGTATTTACACATCACCCACAGCCACCATCCTGTATTTACACATCACCCACATTCACCGTCCTGTATTTACACATCACGCACAGTCACAGTCCTGTATTTACACATCAATCACAGTCACCGTCCTCTATATACACATCAATCACAGTCACCATTCTGTATTTACACATCACCCACAGTCACCATCCTGTATTTACACATCACCCAATCACCGTCCAGTATTTATACATCAGCCACAGTCAGCGTCTTGTATATACACGTCACCCAGTGACCGTCCTGTATTTACACATCACCCACAGTCGCTATTCTGTATTTACACATAACCCACTGTCACCATCCTGTATTTACACATCACCCACTGTCACCATCCTGTATTTACACATCAGCCAATCACCATCCAGTATTTACACATCACCCACAGTCACCATCCTGTATTTACACATCACCCAATCACTGTCCAGTATTTACACATAACACACTGTCACCATCCTGTATTTACACATCACCCAGTCACCATTCTGTATTTACACATCACCCACAGCCACCATCCTGTATTTACACATCACCCAGTCACCATCGTGTATTTACACATCACCCAATCACCATCCTGTATTTACACATCACCCAGTCACCATCGTGTATTTACACATCATCCAGTCACAGTCCTGTATTTGCACATCACCCTCAGTCACCATCCTGTATTAACACATCACCCACGTTCACCATCCTGTATTTACACATCACCCAGTCACCGTCCTGTATTTACTCATCACCCAGTCACTGTCTTGTATTTACACATCACCCACTGTCACCGTCTTATATTTACAAATCACCCACAGTCACCGTCCTGTATTTACACATAACCCGCAGTCACCATCCTGTATTATCACATCACCCACGTTCACCATCCTGTATTTACACATCACCCAGTCACCGTCGTGTATTTACACATCACCCAATCACCATCCTGTATTTACACATCACCCAGTCACCATTGTGTATTTACACATCATCCAGTCACCGTCCTGTACTTACACATAACCCCCAGTCACAATCCTGTATTAACACATCACCCACGTTCACCATCCTGTATTTACACATCACCCAGTCACCGTCCTGTATTTACACATAACCTACAGTCACCGTCCTGTATTTACACATAACCTACAGTCACCGTCCTGTATTTACACATCACCCAGTCACCATCTTGTATTTATACATCACCCACAGCCACCATTCTGTATTTACACATCACCCACATTCACCATTGTGTATTTACACATCACCCAGTCGCCATCTTGTATTTATTCATCACCCACAGCCACTATTCTGTATTTACACATCACCCACAGCCACCATCCTGTATTTACACATCACCCACATTCACTGTCCTGTATTTACACATCACCCAGTCACCATCGTGTATTTATACATCACCCACAGACACTATTCTGTGTTTACAGATCACCCACAGCCACCATCCTGTATTTACACATCACCCAGATTCACCGTCCTGTATTTACACATCACGCACAGTCACCGTCCTGTATTTACACATCAATCGCAGTCACCGTCGTGTATATACACATCAATCACAGTCACCATCCTGTATTTAGACATCACCCACAGTCACCATCCAGTATTTACACATCACCCACAGTCACCATCCTGTATTTACACATCACCCAATCACTGTCCAGTATTTACACATAACACACTGTCACCATCCTGTATTTACACATCACCCAGTCAACATCCTGGATTTACACATCACCCATAGTCACCATTCTGTATTTACACATCACCCACAGCCACCATCCTGTATTTACACATCACCCACATTCACCGTCCTGTATTTACACATCACGCACAGTCACCGTCCTGTATTTACACATCAATCACAGTCACCGTCCTGTATATACACATCAATCACAGTCACCATTCTGTATTAACACATCACCCACGTTCACCATCCTGTATTTACACATCACCCAGTCACCGTCCTGTATTTACACATCACCCAGTCACTGTCTTGTATTTACACATCACCCACTGTCACCGTCTTATATTTACAAATCACCCACAGTCACCGTCCTGTATTTACACATCACCCACAGCCACCATCCTGTATTTACACATCACCCACATTCACCGTCCTGTATTTACACATCACCCACAGTAACCGTCCTGTATTTACACATCAATCACAGTCACTGTCCTGTATTTACACATCACCCAATCACCATCCTGTATTTACACATCACCCATAGTCACCATTCTGTATTTACACATCACCCAGTCACCATTGTGTATTTACACATCATCCAGTCACCGTCCTGTATTTACACATAACCCTCAGTCACCATCCTGTTTTAACACAGCACCCACAGTCACCATCGTGTATTTACACATCACCCAGTCACCGTCCTGTATTTACACATAACCTACTGTCACCGTCCTGTATTTACACATCACCCACATTCACCATTGTGTATTTACACATCACCCAGTCACCATCTTGTATTTATACATCACCCACAGCCACAATTCTGTATTTACACATCACCCACAGCCACCATCCTGTATTTACACATCACCCGCATTCACTGTCCTGTATTTACACATCACCCAGTCACCATCCTGTATTTACACATAACCCTCAGTCACCATCCTGTATTAACACATCACCCACAGTCACCATCGTGTATTTACATATCACCCAATCACCATCCTGTATTTACACATCACCCAGTCACCATCGTGTATTTACACATCACCCAATCACCATCCTGTATTTACACATCACACAGTCACCATTGTGTATTTACACATCACCCAGTCACCGTCCTGTATTTACACATAACTTACAGTCACCGTCCTGTATTTACACATCACCCACAGTCACCGTCCTGTATTTACACATCAATCGCAGTCACCGTCCTGTATATACACATCACCCACGGTCACCATCCTTATTTACACATCACCCACATTCACTGTCCTTTATTTACACATCACCCACAGTCACTGTCCTGTATTTACACATCAATCACACTCATCGTCCTGTACTTACACATCACCCAGTCACCATCCTGTATTTACACATCACCCACAGCCACCATTCTGTATTTACACATCACCCAGTCACTGTCTTGTATATACACATCACCCACTGTCACCGTCTTATATTTACAAATCACCCACAGTCACCGTCCTTTATTTACACATAACCCTCAGTCACCATCCTGTTTTAAGACATCACCCACGTTCACCATCCTGTATTTACACATCACCCGGTCACCGTCGTGTATTTACACATCACCCAATCACCATCCTGTATTTAAACATCACCCAGTCACCATTGTGTATTTACACATCATCCAGTCACTGTCCTGTAGTTACACATAACCCTCAGTCACCATCCTGTATTTACACATCACCCACGTTCACCATCCCGTATTTACACATCACCCAGTCACCGTCCTGTATTTACACATAACCTACAGTCACCGTCCTGTATTTACACATCACCCACATTCACCATTGTGTATTTACACATCACCCAGTCACCATATTGTATTTATACATCACCCACAGCCACTATTCTGTATTTACACATCACCCACAGCCACCATCCTGTATTTACACATCACCCACATTCACTGTCCTGTATTTACACATCACCCAGTCACCATCGTGTATTTATACATCACCCACAGACACTATTCTGTATTTACAGATCACCCACAGCCACCATCCTGTATTTACACATCACCCACATTCACCGTCCTGTATTTACACATCACGCACAGTCACCGTCCTGTATTTACACATCAATCGCAGTCACCGTCGTGCATATACACATCAATCACAGTCACCATCCTATATTTAGACATCACCCACAGTCACCATCCAGTATTTACACATCACCCACAGTCACCATCCTGTATTTACACATCACCCAATCACTGTCCAGTATTTACACATAACACACTGTCACCATCCTGTATTTACACATCACCCAGTCACCATCCTGGATTTACACATCACCCATAGTCACCATTCTGTATTTACACATCACCCACAGCCACCATCCTGTATTTACACATCACCCACATTCACCGTCCTGTATTTACACATCACGCACAGTCACAGTCCTGTATTTACACATCAATCACAGTCACCGTCCTCTATATACACATCAATCACAGTCACCATTCTGTATTTACACATCACCCACAGTCACCATCCTGTATTTACACATCACCCAATCACCGTCCAGTATTTATACATCAGCCACAGTCAGCGTCTTGTATATACACGTCACCCAGTGACCGTCCTGTATTTACACATCACCCACAGTCGCTATTCTGTATTTACACATAACCCACTGTCACCATCCTGTATTTACACATCACCCACTGTCACCATCCTGTATTTACACATCAGCCAATCACCATCCAGTATTTACACATCACCCACAGTCACCATCCTGTATTTACACATCACCCAATCACTGTCCAGTATTTACACATAACACACTGTCACCATCCTGTATTTACACATCACCCAGTCACCATTCTGTATTTACACATCACCCACAGCCACCATCCTGTATTTACACATCACCCAGTCACCATCGTGTATTTACACATCACCCAATCACCATCCTGTATTTACACATCACCCAGTCACCATCGTGTATTTACACATCATCCAGTCACAGTCCTGTATTTGCACATCACCCTCAGTCACCATCCTGTATTAACACATCACCCACGTTCACCATCCTGTATTTACACATCACCCAGTCACCGTCCTGTATTTACTCATCACCCAGTCACTGTCTTGTATTTACACATCACCCACTGTCACCGTCTTATATTTACAAATCACCCACAGTCACCGTCCTGTATTTACACATAACCCGCAGTCACCATCCTGTATTATCACATCACCCACGTTCACCATCCTGTATTTACACATCACCCAGTCACCGTCGTGTATTTACACATCACCCAATCACCATCCTGTATTTACACATCACCCAGTCACCATTGTGTATTTACACATCATCCAGTCACCGTCCTGTACTTACACATAACCCCCAGTCACAATCCTGTATTAACACATCACCCACGTTCACCATCCTGTATTTACACATCACCCAGTCACCGTCCTGTATTTACACATAACCTACAGTCACCGTCCTGTATTTACACATAACCTACAGTCACCGTCCTGTATTTACACATCACCCAGTCACCATCTTGTATTTATACATCACCCACAGCCACCATTCTGTATTTACACATCACCCACATTCACCATTGTGTATTTACACATCACCCAGTCGCCATCTTGTATTTATTCATCACCCACAGCCACTATTCTGTATTTACACATCACCCACAGCCACCATCCTGTATTTACACATCACCCACATTCACTGTCCTGTATTTACACATCACCCAGTCACCATCGTGTATTTATACATCACCCACAGACACTATTCTGTGTTTACAGATCACCCACAGCCACCATCCTGTATTTACACATCACCCAGATTCACCGTCCTGTATTTACACATCACGCACAGTCACCGTCCTGTATTTACACATCAATCGCAGTCACCGTCGTGTATATACACATCAATCACAGTCACCATCCTGTATTTAGACATCACCCACAGTCACCATCCAGTATTTACACATCACCCACAGTCACCATCCTGTATTTACACATCACCCAATCACTGTCCAGTATTTACACATAACACACTGTCACCATCCTGTATTTACACATCACCCAGTCAACATCCTGGATTTACACATCACCCATAGTCACCATTCTGTATTTACACATCACCCACAGCCACCATCCTGTATTTACACATCACCCACATTCACCGTCCTGTATTTACACATCACGCACAGTCACCGTCCTGTATTTACACATCAATCACAGTCACTGTCCTGTATATACACATCAATCACAGTCACCATTCTGTATTAACACATCACCCACGTTCACCATCCTGTATTTACAGATCACCCAGTCACCGTCCTGTATTTACACATCACCCAGTCACTGTCTTGTATTTACACATCACCCACTGTCACCGTCTTATATTTACAAATCACCCACAATCACCGTCCTGTATTTACACATCACCCACAGCCACCATCCTGTATTTACACATCACCCACATTCACCGTCCTGTATTTACACATCACCCACAGTAACCGTCCTGTATTTACACATCAATCACAGTCACTGTCCTGTATTTACACATCACCCAATCACCATCCTGTATTTACACATCACCCATAGTCACCATTCTGTATTTACACATCACCCAGTCACCATTGTGTATTTACACATCATCCAGTCACCGTCCTGTATTTACACATAACCCTCAGTCACCATCCTGTTTTAACACAGCACCCACAGTCACCATCGTGTATTTACACATCACCCAGTCACCGTCCTGTATTTACACATAACCTACTGTCACCGTCCTGTATTTACACATCACCCACATTCACCATTGTGTATTTACACATCACCCAGTCACCATCTTGTATTTATACATCACCCACAGCCACAATTCTGTATTTACACATCACCCACAGCCACCATCCTGTATTTACACATCACCCGCATTCACTGTCCTGTATTTACACATCACCCAGTCACCATCCTGTATTTACACATAACCCTCAGTCACCATCCTGTATTAACACATCACCCACAGTCACCATCGTGTATTTACATATCACCCAATCACCATCCTGTATTTACACATCACCCAGTCACCATCGTGTATTTACACATCACCCAATCACCATCCTGTATTTACACATCACACAGTCACCATTGTGTATTTACACATCACCCAGTCACCGTCCTGTATTTACACATAACTTACAGTCACCGTCCTGTATTTACACATCACCCACAGTCACCGTCCTGTATTTACACATCAATCGCAGTCACCGTCCTGTATATACACATCACCCACGGTCACCATCCTTATTTACACATCACCCACATTCACTGTCCTTTATTTACACATCACCCACAGTCACTGTCCTGTATTTACACATCAATCACAGTCATTGTCCTGTACTTACACATCACCCAGTCACCATCCTGCATTTACACATCACCCACAGCCACCATTCTGTATTTACACATCACCCAGTCACTGTCTTGTATATACACATCACCCACTGTCACCGTCTTATATTTACAAATCACCCACAGTCACCGTCCTTTATTTACACATAACCCTCAGTCACCATCCTGTTTTAACACATCACCCACGTTCACCATCCTGTATTTACACATCACCCGGTCACCGTCGTGTATTTACACATCACCCAATCACCATCCTGTATTTAAACATCACCCAGTCACCATTGTGTATTTACACATCATCCAGTCACTGTCCTGTAGTTACACATAACCCTCAGTCACCATCCTGTATTTACACATCACCCACGTTCACCATCCTGTATTTACACATCACCCAGTCACCGTCCTGTATTTACACATAACCTACAGTCACCGTCCTGTATTTACACATCACCCACATTCACCATTGTGTATTTACACATCACCCAGTCACCATATTGTATTTATACATCACCCACAGCCACTATTCTGTATTTACACATCACCCACAGCCACCATCCTGTATTTACACATCACCCACATTCACTGTCCTGTATTTACACATCACCCAGTCACCATCGTGTATTTATACATCACCCACAGACACTATTCTGTATTTACAGATCACCCACAGCCACCATCCTGTATTTACACATCACCCACATTCACCGTCCTGTATTTACACATCACGCACAGTCACCGTCCTGTATTTACACATCAATCGCAGTCACCGTCGTGCATATACACATCAATCACAGTCACCATCCTATATTTAGACATCACCCACAGTCACCATCCAGTATTTACACATCACCCACAGTCACCATCCTGTATTTACACATCACCCAATCACTGTCCAGTATTTACACATAACACACTGTCACCATCCTGTATTTACACATCACCCAGTCACCATCCTGGATTTACACATCACCCATAGTCACCATTCTGTATTTACACATCACCCACAGCCACCATCCTGTATTTACACATCACCCACATTCACCGTCCTGTATTTACACATCACGCACAGTCACAGTCCTGTATTTACACATCAATCACAGTCACCGTCCTCTATATACACATCAATCACAGTCACCATTCTGTATTTACACATCACCCACAGTCACCATCCTGTATTTACACATCACCCAATCACCGTCCAGTATTTATACATCAGCCACAGTCAGCGTCTTGTATATACACGTCACCCAGTGACCGTCCTGTATTTACACATCACCCACAGTCGCTATTCTGTATTTACACATAACCCACTGTCACCATCCTGTATTTACACATCACCCACTGTCACCATCCTGTATTTACACATCAGCCAATCACCATCCAGTATTTACACATCACCCACAGTCACCATCCTGTATTTACACATCACCCAATCACTGTCCAGTATTTACACATAACACACTGTCACCATCCTGTATTTACACATCACCCAGTCACCATTCTGTATTTACACATCACCCACAGCCACCATCCTGTATTTACACATCACCCACATTCACCGCCCTGTATTTACACATCACGCACAGTCACCGTCCTGTATTTACACATCAATCACAGTCACCGTCGTGTATATACACATCACCCTGTCACCATCCTGGATTTACACATCACCCATAGTCACCATTCTGTATTTACACATCACCAACAGTCACCGTCTTCTATTTACACATCACCCAACCACCGTCCAGTATTTACACATCACCCACAGTCACCATCCTGTATTTACACATCACCCATAGGCACCATCCTGTATTTACACATCATCCAGTCACCGTCCTGTATTTACACATCACCCAGTCACCATCGTGTATTTACACATCAGCCAGTCACCATCCTGTATTAACACATCACCCACATTCACTGTCCTGTATTTACATATCACTCAATCACCATCCTGTATTTACACATCACCCAGACACCATCGTGTATTTACACATCATCCAGTCACCGTCCTGTATTTATACATCACCCACCGTCACCATCCTGTATTTACACATCATCCATAGTCACCATTCTGTATTTACACATCACCCAGTCACCATTGTGTATTTACACATCATCCAGTCACCGTCCTGTATTTACACATCACCCACGGTCACCATCCTTATTTACGCATCACCCACATTCACCGTCCTGTATTTACACATCACCCACAGTCACTGTCCTGTATTTACACATCAATCACAGTCATCGTCCTGTACTTACACATCACCCAGTCACCATCCTGTATTTACACATCACCCAGAGCCACCATTCTGTATTTACACATCACCCACAGTCACCATCCTGTATTTACACATCACCCAATCACCGTCCAGTATTTACACATCACCCAGTGACTGTCTTGTATTTACACATCACCCACAGTCACCGTCTTATATTTACAAGTCACCCACAGTCACCGTCCTGTATTTACACATAACCCTCAGTCACCACCCTGTATTAACACATCACCCACAGTCACCATCCTGTATTTACACATCACCCAATCACCATCCTGTATTTACACATCACCCAGTCACCATTGTGTATTTACACATCATCCAGTCACCATCCTGTATTTACACATAACCCTCAGTCACCATCCTGTATTAACACATCACCCACGTTCACCATCCTGTATTTACACATCACCCAGTCACCGTCCTGTATTTACACATAACCTACAGTCACCGTCCTGTATTTACACATCACCCACATTCACCATTGTGTATTTACACATCATCCAGTCACCATCTTGTATTTATACATCACCCACAGCCACTATTCTGTATTTACACATCACCCACAGCCACCATCCTGTATTTACACATCACCCACATTCACTGTCCTGTATTTACACATCACCCAGTCACCATCCTGTATTTATACATCACCCACAGACACTATTCTGTATTTACACATCACCCACAGCCACCATCCTGTATTTACACATCACCCACATTCACCGTCCTGTATTTACACATCACGCACAGTCACCGTCCTGTATTTACACATCACCCACAGTCACCATCCTGTATTTACACATCAGCCAATCACCATCCAGTATTTACACATCACCCACAGTCACCATCCTGTATTTACACATCACCCAATCACTGTCCAGTATTTACACATAACACACTGTCACCATCCTGTATTTACACATCACCCAGTCACCATCCTGGATTTACTCAGCACCCATAGTCACCATTCTGTATTTACACATCACCCACAGTCAGCGTCTTGTATTTACACATCACCCAACCACCGTCCAGTATTTACACATCACCCACAGTCACCGTCTTGTATTTACACATCACCCACAGTCACCATCCTGTATTTACACATCACCCAATCACCGTCCAGTATTTACACATCACCCACAGTCACCATCCTGTATTTACACATCACCCAATCACCGTCCAGTATTTACACATCACCCACAGTCACCATCCTGTATTTACACATCACCCAATCACCGTCCAGTATTTACACATCACCCACAGTCACCGTCTTGTATATACACATCACCCAGTGATCGTCCTGTATTTACACATCACCCATAGTCACTATTCTGTATTTACACATAACCTACTGTCACCATCCTGTATTTACAAATCACCCACTGTCACCATCCTGTATTTACACATCAGCCAATCACCATCCAGTATTTACACATCACCCACAGTCACCATCCTGTATGTACACATCACCCAGTCACCGTCCAGTATTTACACATCACCCAGTCACCATTGTGTATTTACACATCACCCACAGTCACCATCCTGTATTTACACATCACCCATAGTCACCATTCCGTATTTACACATCACCCATAGTCACCATCCTGTATTTACCCATCATCCAGTCACCATCCTGTATTTACACATAACCCTCAGTCACCATCCTGTATTTACACATCATCCACAGTCACTGTCCTGTATTTACACATCACCCACAGCCACCATTCTGTATTTACACATCACTCAGTCACTGTCTTGTATTTACACATCATCCACAGTCACCGTCTTATATATAAAAATCACCCACAGTCACCGTCCTGTATTTACACCTAACCCTCAGTCACCACCCTGTATTAACACATCACCCACGTTCACCATCCTGTATTTACACATCACCCAGTCACTGTCCTGTATTTACACATTACCTACAGTCACTGTTCTGTATTTACACATAACCCTCAGTCACCATCCTGTATTAACACATCACCCACGTTCACCATCCTGTATTTACACATCACCCAGTCACCGTCCTGTATTTACACATAACCTACAGTCACCGTCCTGTATTTACACATAACCCTCAGTCACCATCCTGTATTAACACATCACCCACATTCACCATCCTGTATTTACACATCACCCAGTCACCATCCTGTATTTACACATCATCCACAGTCACTGTCCTGTATTTACACATCACCCACAGCCACCATTCTGTATTTACACATCACTCAGTCACTGTCTTGTATTTACACATCATCCACAGTCACCGTCTTATATATAAAAATCACCCACAGTCACCGTCCTGTATTTACACCTAACCCTCAGTCACCACCCTGTATTAACACATCACCCACGTTCACCATCCTGTATTTACACATCACCCAGTCACTGTCCTGTATTTACACATTACCTACAGTCACTGTCCTGTATTTACACATAACCCTCAGTCACCATCCTGTATTAACACATCACCCACGTTCACCATCCTGTATTTACACATCACCCAGTCACCGTCCTGTATTTACACATAACCTACAGTCACCGTCCTGTATTTACACATAACCCTCAGTCACCATCCTGTATTAACACATCACCACACATTCACCATCCTGTATTTACACATCACCCAGTCACCATCCTGTATTTATACATCACCCACAGCCACTATTCTGTATTTACACATCACCCACAGCCACCTAGCCTGTATTTACACATCACCCACATTCACCGTCCTGTATTTACACATCACCCAGTCACCGTCCTGTATTTACACATCACCCACAGTCACCGTCCTGTATTTACACATCAATCACAGTCACTGTCCTGTATATACACATCAGCCAGTGACCGTCCTGTATTTCCACATCAATCACAGTCACCATAGTGTATTTACACATCCTCCACATTTATCTCCTGTATTTTACACATCACCACAGTCACCATCCTGTATTTACACATCACCCAGTCACCATCGTGTATTTACACATCACCCAATCACCATCCTGTATTTACACATCACCCAGACACCATCGTGTATTTACACATCACCCAGTCACCATTGTGTATTTACACATCATCCAGTCACAGTCCTGTATTTGCACATCACCCTCAGTCACCATCCTGTATTAACACATCACCCACGTTCACCATCCTGTATTTACACATCACCCAGTCACCGTCCTGTATTTACACAGAACCTACAGTCACCGTCCTGTATTTACACATCACCCAGTCACCATCTTGTATTTATACATCACCAAAGTCACCGTCTTATATTTACACATCACCCAATCACCATCCTGTATTTACACATCACCCATAGTCACCATCCTGTATTTACACATCATCCAGTCACCATCCTATATTTCCACATAACCCTCAGTCACCATACTGTATTTACACATCACCATAGTCACTATTCTGTATTTACCATCACCCAATCACCATCCTGTATTTACACATCACCCAACCACCGTCCTGTATTTACACATCACCCACAGTCACCGTCTTGTATTTACACATCACCCACAGCCACTATCCTGTATTTACACATCACCCATAGTCACCATTCCGTATTTACACATCACCCATAGTCACCATCGTGTATTTACACATCACCCAGTCACCATCCTGTATTTACACATCACCCACACCCACCATTCTGTAACTTACACATAACACAGTCACCATACTGTATTTACACATCACCCACAGTCACCGTCTTATATTTACAAATCACCCACAGTCACTGTCCTGTATTTACACATCACCCATAGTCACCATTCTGTATTTACACATCACCCACAGTCACCACCCTGTATTTACACATCACCACGTTCACCATCCTGTATTTACACATCACCCAGTCACCGTCCTGTATTTACACATCACCCACAGTCACCATCATGTATTTACACAACACCCACAGTCACCATTCTTGTATTTACACATCACCCACAGCCACCATTCTGTATTTACACATCACCCAGTCACTGTCTTGTATTTACACATCACCCACAGTCACCGTCTTATATTTACAAATCACCCACAGTCACCGTCCTGTATTTACACATAACCCTCAGTCACCACCCTGTATTTACACATCACCCACGTTCACCATCCTGTATTTACACATCACCCAGTCACCGTCCTGTATTTACACATAACCTACAGTCACCGTCCTGGATTTACACATCACCCACAGTCACCATCCTGTATTTACACATCACCCATAGTCACCATTCTGTATTTACACATCACCCAGTCACCGTCCTGTATTTACACATCACCCATAGGCACCATCCTGTATTTACACATCACCCAGTCACCGTCCTGTATTTACGCATAACCTACAGTCACCGTCCTGTATTTACACATAACCCTCAGTCACCATCCTGTATTAACACATCACCCACATTCACCATTGTATATTTACACATCACCCAGTCACCATCCTGTATTTATACATCACCCACAGCCACTATTCTGTATTTACACATCACCCACAGCCACCATCCTGTATTTACACATCACCCACATTCACCAACCTGTATTTACACATCACCCACAGTAACCGTCCTGTATTTACACATCAATCACAGTCACTGTCCTGT
Organism: Mobula birostris; assembly: GCF_030028105.1. NCBI lineage: Eukaryota > Metazoa > Chordata > Chondrichthyes > Myliobatiformes > Myliobatidae > Mobula > Mobula birostris. The sequence continues at coordinate 41,860,658 of NC_092380.1, read as the reverse complement.
ATTTACACATCACCCGATCACCATCCTGTATTTACACATCACCCATAGTCACCATTCTGTATTTACACATCCCCCAGTCACCGTCCTGTATTTACACATAACCCTCAGTCACCATCCTGTATTAACACATCACCCACAGTCACCATCGTGTATTTACACATCACCCAGTCACCATCGTGTATTTACACATCACCCAATCACCATCCTGTATTTACACATCACCCAGTCACCATTGTGTATTTACACATCATCCAGTCACCGTCCTGTAGTTACACATAACCCGCAGTCACCATCCTGTATTAACACACCACCCACATTCACCGTCCTGTATTTACACATCACCCAGTCACCGTCATGTATTTACACATAACCTACAGTCACCGTCCTGTATTTACACATCACCCACATTCACCATTGTGTATTTACACATCACCCAATCACCATCTTGTATTTATACATCACCCACAGCCACTACTCTGTATTTACACATCACCCACAGCCACCATCCTGTATTTACACATCACCCGCATTCACTGTCCTGTATTTACACATCACCCAATCACCATCCTGTATTTACACATCACCCAGTCACCATCGTGTATTTACACATCACCCAATCACCATCCTGTTTTTACACATCACCCAGTCACCATTGTGTATATACACATCATCCAGTCACCGTCCCGTAGTTACACATAACCCTCAGTCACCATCCTGTATTAACACACCACCCACGTTCACCGTCCTGTACTTACACATCACCCAGTCACCGTCCTGTATTTACACATAACTTACAGTCACCGTCCTGTATTTACACATTACCCACATTCACCATTGTGTATTTACACATAACCCAGTCACCATCTTGTATTTATACATCACCCACAGCCACTATTCTGTATTTACACATCACCCAGTCACCATCCTGTATTTATACATCACCCACAGACACTATTCTGTATTTACACATCACCCACAGCCACCATCCTGTATTTACACATCACCCACATTCACCGTCCTGTATTTACACATCACGCACAGTCACCGTCCTGTATTTACACATCACCCACAGTCACCATCCTGTATTTACACATCAGCCAATCACCATCCAGTATTTACACATCACCCACAGTCACCATCCTGTATTTACACATCACCCAATCACTGTCCAGTATTTACACATAACACACTGTCACCATCCTGTATTTACACATCACCCAGTCACCATCCTGGATTTACTCAGCACCCATAGTCACCATTCTGTATTTACACATCACCCACAGTCAGCGTCTTGTATTTACACATCACCCAACCACCGTCCAGTATTTACACATCACCCACAGTCACCGTCTTGTATTTACACATCACCCACAGTCACCATCCTGTATTTACACATCACCCAATCACCGTCCAGTATTTACACATCACCCACAGTCACCATCCTGTATTTACACATCACCCAATCACCGTCCAGTATTTACACATCACCCACAGTCACCATCCTGTATTTACACATCACCCAATCACCGTCCAGTATTTACACATCACCCACAGTCACCGTCTTGTATATACACATCACCCAGTGATCGTCCTGTATTTACACATCACCCATAGTCACTATTCTGTATTTACACATAACCTACTGTCACATCCTGTATTTACAAATCACCCACTGTCACCATCCTGTATTTACACATCAGCCAATCACCATCCAGTATTTACACATCACCCACAGTCACCATCCTGTATGTACACATCACCCAGTCACCGTCCAGTATTTACACATCACCCAGTCACCATTGTGTATTTACACATCACCCACAGTCACCATCCTGTATTTACACATCACCCATAGTCACCATTCCGTATTTACACATCACCCATAGTCACCATCCTGTATTTACCCATCATCCAGTCACCATCCTGTATTTACACATAACCCTCAGTCACCATCCTGTATTTACACATCATCCACAGTCACTGCCCTGTATTTACACATCACCCACAGCCACCATTCTGTATTTACACATCACTCAGTCACTGTCTTGTATTTACACATCACCCACAGTCACCATCCTGTATTTACACATCACCCAGTCACCATCGTGTATTTACACATCACCCAATCACCATCCTGTATTTACACATCACCCAGACACCATCGTGTATTTACACATCACCCAGTCACCATTGTGTATTTACACATCATCCAGTCACAGTCCTGTATTTGCACATCACCCTCAGTCACCATCCTGTATTAACACATCACCCACGTTCACCATCCTGTATTTACACATCACCCAGTCACCGTCCTGTATTTACACAGAACTACAGTCACCGTCCTGTATTTACACATCACCCAGTCACCATCTTGTATTTATACATCACCCAAAGTCACCGTCTTATATTTACACATCACCCAATCACCATCCTGTATTTACACATCACCCATAGTCACCATCCTGTATTACACATCATCCAGTCACCATCCTATATTTCCACATAACCCTCAGTCACCATACTGTATTTACACATCACCCATAGTCACTATTCGTATTTACACATCACCCAATCACCATCCTGTATTTACACATCACCCAACCACCGTCCTGTATTTACACATCACCCACAGTCACCGTCTTGTATTTACACATCACCCACAGCCACTATCCTGTATTTACACATCACCCATAGTCACCATTCCGTATTTACACATCACCCATAGTCACCATCGTGTATTTACACATCACCCAGTCACCATCCTGTATTTACACATCACCCACACCCACCATTCTGTATTTACACATAACACAGTCACCATACTGTATTTACACATCACCCACAGTCACCGTCTTATATTTACAAATCACCCACAGTCACTGTCCTGTATTTACACATCACCCATAGTCACCATTCTGTATTTACACATCACCCACAGTCACCACCCTGTATTTACACATCACCCACGTTCACCATCCTGTATTTACACATCACCCAGTCACCGTCCTGTATTTACACATCACCCACAGTCACCATCATGTATTTACACAACACCCACAGTCACCATTCTGTATTTACACATCACCCACAGCCACCATTCTGTATTTACACATCACCCAGTCACTGTCTTGTATTTACACATCACCCACAGTCACCGTCTTATATTTACAAATCACCTACAGTCACCGTCCTGTATTTACACATAACCCTCAGTCACCACCCTGTATTTACACATCACCCACGTTCACCATCCTGTATTTACACATCACCCAGTCACCGTCCTGTATTTACACATAACCTACAGTCACCGTCCTGGATTTACACATCACCCACAGTCACCATCCTGTATTTACACATCACCCATAGTCACCATTCTGTATTTACACATCACCCAGTCACCGTCCTGTATTTACACATCACCCATAGGCACCATCCTGTATTTACACATCACCCAGTCACCGTCCTGTATTTACGCATAACCTACAGTCACCGTCCTGTATTTACACATAACCCTCAGTCACCATCCTGTATTAACACATCACCCACATTCACCATTGTATATTTACACATCACCCAGTCACCATCCTGTATTTATACATCACCCACAGCCACTATTCTGTATTTACACATCACCCACAGCCACCATCCTGTATTTACACATCACCCACATTCACCAACCTGTATTTACACATCACCCACAGTAACCGTCCTGTATTTACACATCAATCACAGTCACTGTCCTGTATTTACACATCACCCGATCACCATCCTGTATTTACACATCACCCATAGTCACCATTCTGTATTTACACATCCCCCAGTCACCGTCCTGTATTTACACATAACCCTCAGTCACCATCCTGTATTAACACATCACCCACAGTCACCATCGTGTATTTACACATCACCCAGTCACCATCGTGTATTTACACATCACCCAATCACCATCCTGTATTTACACATCACCCAGTCACCATTGTGTATTTACACATCATCCAGTCACCGTCCTGTAGTTACACATAACCCGCAGTCACCATCCTGTATTAACACACCACCCACATTCACCGTCCTGTATTTACACATCACCCAGTCACCGTCATGTATTTACACATAACCTACAGTCACCGTCCTGTATTTACACATCACCCACATTCACCATTGTGTATTTACACATCACCCAATCACCATCTTGTATTTATACATCACCCACAGCCACTACTCTGTATTTACACATCACCCACAGCCACCATCCTGTATTTACACATCACCCGCATTCACTGTCCTGTATTTACACATCACCCAATCACCATCCTGTATTTACACATCACCCAGTCACCATCGTGTATTTACACATCACCCAATCACCATCCTGTTTTTACACATCACCCAGTCACCATTGTGTATTTACACATCATCCAGTCACCGTCCCGTAGTTACACATAACCCTCAGTCACCATCCTGTATTAACACACCACCCACGTTCACCGTCCTGTACTTACACATCACCCAGTCACCGTCCTGTATTTACACATAACTTACAGTCACCGTCCTGTATTTACACATTACCCACATTCACCATTGTGTATTTACACATAACCCAGTCACCATCTTGTATTTATACATCACCCACAGCCACTATTCTGTATTTACACATCACCCAGTCACCATCCTGTATTTATACATCACCCACAGACACTATTCTGTATTTACACATCACCCACAGCCACCATCCTGTATTTACACATCACCCACATTCACCGTCCTGTATTTACACATCACGCACAGTCACCGTCCTGTATTTACACATCACCCACAGTCACCATCCTGTATTTACACATCAGCCAATCACCATCCAGTATTTACACATCACCCACAGTCACCATCCTGTATTTACACATCACCCAATCACTGTCCAGTATTTACACATAACACACTGTCACCATCCTGTATTTACACATCACCCAGTCACCATCCTGGATTTACTCAGCACCCATAGTCACCATTCTGTATTTACACATCACCCACAGTCAGCGTCTTGTATTTACACATCACCCAACCACCGTCCAGTATTTACACATCACCCACAGTCACCGTCTTGTATTTACACATCACCCACAGTCACCATCCTGTATTTACACATCACCCAATCACCGTCCAGTATTTACACATCACCCACAGTCACCATCCTGTATTTACACATCACCCAATCACCGTCCAGTATTTACACATCACCCACAGTCACCATCCTGTATTTACACATCACCCAATCACCGTCCAGTATTTACACATCACCCACAGTCACCGTCTTGTATATACACATCACCCAGTGATCGTCCTGTATTTACACATCACCCATAGTCACTATTCTGTATTTACACATAACCTACTGTCACCATCCTGTATTTACAAATCACCCACTGTCACCATCCTGTATTTACACATCAGCCAATCACCATCCAGTATTTACACATCACCCACAGTCACCATCCTGTATGTACACATCACCCAGTCACCGTCCAGTATTTACACATCACCCAGTCACCATTGTGTATTTACACATCACCCACAGTCACCATCCTGTATTTACACATCACCCATAGTCACCATTCCGTATTTACACATCACCCATAGTCACCATCCTGTATTTACCCATCATCCAGTCACCATCCTGTATTTACACATAACCCTCAGTCACCATCCTGTATTTACACATCATCCACAGTCACTGTCCTGTATTTACACATCACCCACAGCCACCATTCTGTATTTACACATCACTCAGTCACTGTCTTGTATTTACACATCATCCACAGTCACCGTCTTATATATAAAAATCACCCACAGTCACCGTCCTGTATTTACACCTAACCCTCAGTCACCACCCTGTATTAACACATCACCCACGTTCACCATCCTGTATTTACACATCACCCAGTCACTGTCCTGTATTTACACATTACCTGCAGTCACTGTTCTGTATTTACACATAACCCTCAGTCACCATCCTGTATTAACACATCACCCACGTTCACCATCCTGTATTTACACATCACCCAGTCACCGTCCTGTATTTACACATAACCTACAGTCACCGTCCTGTATTTACACATAACCCTCAGTCACCATCCTGTATTTACACATCATCCACAGTCACTGTCCTGTATTTACACATCACCCACAGCCACCATTCTGTATTTACACATCACTCAGTCACTGTCTTGTATTTACACATCACCCACAGTCACCGTCTTATATATAAAAATCACCCACAGTCACCGTCCTGTATTTACACCTAACCCTCAGTCACCACCCTGTATTAACACATCACCCACGTTCACCATCCTGTATTTACACATCACCCAGTCACTGTCCTGTATTTACACATTACCTACAGTCACTGTCCTGTATTTACACATAACCCTCAGTCACCATCCTGTATTAACACATCACCCACGTTCACCATCCTGTATTTACACATCACCCAGTCACCATCCTGTATTTACACATAACCTACAGTCACCGTCCTGTATTTACACATAACCCTCAGTCACCATCCTGTATTAACACATCACCCACATTCACCATCCTGTATTTACACATCACCCAGTCACCATCCTGTATTTATACATCACCCACAGCCACTATTCTGTATTTACACATCACCCACAGCCACCATCCTGTATTTACACATCACCCACATTCACCGTCCTGTATTTACACATCACCCAGTCACCGTCCTGTATTTACACATCACCCACAGTCACCGTCCTGTATTTACACATCAATCACAGTCACTGTCCTGTATATACACATCAGCCAGTGACCGTCCTGTATTTCCACATCAATCACAGTCACCATAGTGTATTTACACATCCTCCACATTTATCTCCTGTATTTACACATCACCCACAGTCACCATCCTGTATTTACACATCACCCAGTCACCATCGAGTATTTACACATCACCCAATCACCATCCTGTATTTACAGATCACCCAGACACCATCGTGTATTTACACATCACCCAGTCACCATTGTGTATTTACACATCATCCAGTCACAGTCCTGTATTTGCACATCACCCTCAGTCACCATCCTGTATTAACACATCACCCACGTTCACCATCCTGTATTTACACATCACCCAGTCACCGTCCTGTATTTACACAGAACCTACAGTCACCGTCCTGTATTTACACATCACCCAGTCACCATCTTGTATTTATACATCACCCAAAGTCACCGTCTTATATTTACACATCACCAAATCACCATCCTGTATTTACACATCACCCATAGTCACCATCCTGTATTTACACATCATCCAGTCACCATCCTATATTTCCACATAACCCTCAGTCACCATACTGTATTTACACATCACCCATAGTCACTATTCTGTATTTACACATCACCCAATCACCATCCTGTATTTACACATCACCCAACCACCGTCCTGTATTTACACTTCACCCACAGTCACCGTCTCGTATTTACACATCACCCACAGCCACTATCCTGTATTTACACATCACCCATAGTCACCATTCCGTATTTACACATCACCCATAGTCACCATCGTGTATTTACACATCACCCAGTCACCATCCTGTATTTACACATCACCCACACCCACCATTCTGTGTTTACACATAACACAGTCACCATCCTGTATTTACACATCACCCACAGTCACCGTCTTATATTCACAAATCACCCACAGTCACTGTCCTGTATTTACACATCACCCATAGTCACCATTCTGTATTTACACATCACCCACAGTCACCACCCTGTATTTACACATCACCCACGTTCACCATCCTGTATTTACACATCACCCAGTCACCGTCCTGTATTTACACATCACCCACAGTCACCATCATGTATTTACACAACACCCACAGTCACCATTCTGTATTTACACATCACCCACAGCCACCATTCTGTATTTACACAACACCCAGTCACTGTCTTGTATTTACACATCACCCACAGTCACCGTCTTATATTTACAAATCACCCACAGTCACCGTCCTGTATTTACACATAACCCTCAGTCACCACCCTGTATTTACACATCACCCACGTTCACCATCCTGTATTTACACATCACCCAGTCACCGTCCTGTATTTACACATAACCTACAGTCACCGTCCTGGATTTACACATCACCCACAGTCACCATCCTGTATTTACACATCACCCATAGTCACCATTCTGTATTTACACATCACCCAGTCACCGTCCTGTATTTACACATCACCCATAGGCACCATCCTGTATTTACACATCACCCAGTCACCGTCCTGTATTTACGCATAACCTACAGTCACCGTCCTGTATTTACACATAACCCTCAGTCACCATCCTGTATTAACACATCAATCACAGTCACTGTCCTGTATTTACACATCACCCAATCACCATCCTGTATTTACACATCACCCATAGTCACCATTCTGTATTTACACATCCCCCAGTCACCGTCCTGTATTTACACATAACCCTCAGTCACCATCCTGTATTAACACATCACCCACAGTCACCATCGTGTATTTACACATCACCCAGTCACCATCGTGTATTTACACATCACCCAATCACCATCCTGTATTTACACATCACCCAGTCACCATTGTGTATTTACACATCATCCAGTCACCGTCCTGTAGTTACACATAACCCTCAGTCACCATCCTGTATTAACACACCACCCACATTCACCGTCCTGTATTTACACATCACCCAGTCACCGTCATGTATTTACACATAACCTACAGTCACCGTCCTGTATTTACACATCACCCACATTCACCATTGTGTATTTACACATCACCCAATCACCATCTTGTATTTATACATCACCCACAGCCACTACTCTGTATTTACACATCACCCACAGCCACCATCCTGTATTTACACATCACCCGCATTCACTGTCCTGTATTTACACATCACCCAATCACCATCCTGTATTTACACATCACCCAGTCACCATCGTGTATTTACACATCACCCAATCACCATCCTGTTTTTACACATCACCCAGTCACCATTGTGTATTTACACATCATCCAGTCACCGTCCCGTAGTTACACATAACCCTCAGTCACCATCCTGTATTAACACACCACCCACGTTCACCGTCCTGTACTTACACATCAGCCAGTCACCGTCCTGTATTTACACATAACTTACAGTCACCGTCCTGTATTTACACATTACCCACATTCACCATTGTGTATTTACACATAACCCAGTCACCATCTTGTATTTATACATCACCCACAGCCACTATTCTGTATTTACACATCACCCACAGCCACCATCCTGTATTTACACATCACCTACATTCACCGTCCTGTATTTACACATCACGCACAGTCACCGTCCTGTATTTACACATCAATCGCAGTCACCGTCCTGTATATACACATCACCCACGGTCACCATCCTTATTTACACATCACCCACATTCACTGTCCTTTATTTACACATCACCCACAGTCACTGTCCTGTATTTACACATCAATCACAGTCATCGTCCGTACTTACACATCACCCAGTCACCATCCTGTATTTACACATCACCCACATTCACCGTCCTGTATTTACACATCACCCAGTCACCATCCTGTATTTACACATCACCCAGTCACTGTCTTGTATTTACACATCAACAACTGTCACCGTCTTATATTTACAAATCACCCACAGTCACCGTCCTGTATTTACACATAACCCGCAGTCACCATCCTGTATTAACACATCACCCACGTTCACCATCCTGTATTTACACATCACCCAGTCACCGTCCTGTATTTACACATAACCTACAGTCACCGTCCTGTATTTACACATAACCTACAGTCACCGTCCTGTATTTACACATCACCCACATTCACCATTGTGTATTTACACATCACCCAGTCGCCATCTTGTATTTATACATCACCCACAGCCACTATTCTGTATTTACACATCACCCACAGCCACCATCCTGTATTTACACATCACCCACATTCACTGTCCTGTATTTACATATCACCCAGTCACCATCGTGTATTTAAACATCACCCACAGACACTATTCTGTGTTTACAGATCACCCACAGCCACCATCCTGTATTTACACATCACCCAGATTCACCGTCCTGTATTTACACATCACGGACAGTCACCGTCCTGTATTTACACATCAATCGCAGTCATCGTCGTGTATATACACATCAATCACAGTCACCATCCTGTATTTAGACATCACCCACAGTCACCATCCAGTATTTACACATCACCCACAGTCACCATCCTGTATTTACACATCACCCAATCACTGTCCAGTATTTACACATTATACACTGTCACCATCCTGTATTTACACATCACCCAGTCAACATCCTGGATTTACACATCACCCATAGTCACCATTCTGTATTTACACATCACCCACAGCCACCATCCTGTATTTACACATCACCCACATTCACCGTCCTGTATTTACACATCACGCACAGTCACCGTCCTGTATTTACACATCAATCACAGTCACCGTCCTGTATATACACAACAATCACAGTCACCATTCTGTATTTACACATCACCCATAGTCACCATTCTGTATTTACACATCACCCACAGTCACCACCCTGTATTTACACATCACCCACGTTCACCATCCTGTATTTACACATCACCCAGTCACCGTCCTGTATTTACACATCACCCACAGTCACCATCATGTATTTACACAACACCCACAGTCACCATTCTGTATTTACACATCACCCACAGCCACCATTCTGTATTTACACATCACCCAGTCACTGTCTTGTATTTACACATCACCCACAGTCACCGTCTTATATTTACAAATCACCCACAGTCACCGTCCTGTATTTACACATAACCCTCAGTCACCACCCTGTATTTACACATCACCCACGTTCACCATCCTGTATTTACACATCACCCAGTCACCGTCCTGTATTTACACATAACCTACAGTCACCGTCCTGGATTTACACATCACCCACAGTCACCATCCTGTATTTACACATCACCCATAGTCACCATTCTGTATTTACACATCACCCAGTCACCGTCCTGTATTTACACATCACCCATAGGCACCATCCTGTATTTACACATCACCCAGTCACCGTCCTGTATTTACGCATAACCTACAGTCACCGTCCTGTATTTACACATAACCCTCAGTCACCATCCTGTATTAACACATCACCCACATTCACCATTGTATATTTACACATCACCCAGTCACCATCCTGTATTTATACATCACCCACAGCCACTATTCTGTATTTACACATCACCCACAGCCACCATCCTGTATTTACACATCACCCACATTCACCAACCTGTATTTACACATCACCCACAGTAACCGTCCTGTATTTACACATCAATCACAGTCACTGTCCTGTATTTACACATCACCCAATCACCATCCTGTATTTACACATCACCCATAGTCACCATTCTGTATTTACACATCCCCCAGTCACCGTCCTGTATTTACATATAACCCTCAGTCACCATCCTGTATTAACACATCACCCACAGTCACCATCGTGTATTTACACATCACCCAGTCACCATCGTGTATTTACACATCACCCAATCACCATCCTGTATTTACACATCACCCAGTCACCATTGTGTATTTACACATCATCCAGTCACCGTCCTGTAGTTACACATAACCCTCAGTCACCATCCTGTATTAACACACCACCCACATTCACCGTCCTGTATTTACACATCACCCAGTCACCGTCATGTATTTACACATAACCTACAGTCACCGTCCTGTATTTACACATCACCCACATTCACCATTGTGTATTTACACATCACCCAATCACCATCTTGTATTTATACATCACCCACAGCCACTACTCTGTATTTACACATCACCCACAGCCACCATCCTGTATTTACACATCACCCGCATTCACTGTCCTGTATTTACACATCACCCAATCACCATCCTGTATTTACACATCACCCAGTCACCATCGTGTATTTACACATCACCCAATCACCATCCTGTTTTTACACATCACCCAGTCACCATTGTGTATTTACACATCATCCAGTCACCGTCCCGTAGTTACACATAACCCTCAGTCACCATCCTGTATTAACACACCACCCACGTTCACCGTCCTGTACTTACACATCACCCAGTCACCGTCCTGTATTTACACATAAATTACAGTCACCGTCCTGTATTTACACATTACCCACATTCACCATTGTGTATTTACACATAACCCAGTCACCATCTTGTATTTATACATCACCCACAGCCACTATTCTGTATTTACACATCACCCACAGCCACCATCCTGTATTTACACATCACCTACATTCACCGTCCTGTATTTACACATCACGCACAGTCACCGTCCTGTATTTACACATAAATCGCAGTCACCGTCCTGTATATACACATCACCCACGGTCACCATCCTTATTTACACATCACCCACATTCACTGTCCTTTATTTACACATCACCCACAGTCACTGTCCTGTATTTACACATCAATCACAGTCATCGTCCGTACTTACACATCACCCAGTCACCATCCTGTATTTACACATCACCCACATTCACCGTCCTGTATTTACACATCACCCAGTCACCATCCTGTATTTACACATCACCCAGTCATTGTCTTGTATTTACACATCAACAACTGTCACCGTCTTATATTTACAAATCACCCACAGTCACCGTCCTGTATTTACACATAACCCGCAGTCACCATCCTGTATTAACACATCACCCACGTTCACCATCCTGTATTTACACATCACCCAGTCACCGTCCTGTATTTACACATAACCTACAGTCACCGTCCTGTATTTACACATAACCTACAGTCACCGTCCTGTATTTACACATCACCCACATTCACCATTGTGTATTTACACATCACCCAGTCGCCATCTTGTATTTATACATCACCCACAGCCACTATTCTGTATTTACACATCACCCACAGCCACCATCCTGTATTTACACATCACCCACATTCACTGTCCTGTATTTACATATCACCCAGTCACCATCGTGTATTTATACATCACCCACAGACACTATTCTGTGTTTACAGATCACCCACAGCCACCATCCTGTATTTACACATCACCCAGATTCACCGTCCTGTATTTACACATCACGGACAGTCACCGTCCTGTATTTACACATCAATCGCAGTCATCGTCGTGTATATACACATCAATCACAGTCACCATCCTGTATTTAGACATCACCCACAGTCACCATCCAGTATTTACACATCACCCACAGTCACCATCCTGTATTTACACATCACCCAATCACTGTCCAGTATTTACACATTATACACTGTCACCATCCTGTATTTACACATCACCCAGTCAACATCCTGGATTTACACATCACCCATAGTCACCATTCTGTATTTACACATCACCCACAGCCACCATCCTGTATTTACACATCACCCACATTCACCGTCCTGTATTTACACATCACGCACAGTCACCGTCCTGTATTTACACATCAATCACAGTCACCGTCCTGTATATACACAACAATCACAGTCACCATTCTGTATTTACACATCACCCACAGTCACCATTGTGTATTTACACATCACCCAATCACCATCTTGTATTTATACATCACCCACAGCCACTACTCTGTATTTACACATCCCCCACAGCCACCATCCTGTATTTACACATCACCCGCATTCACTGTCCTGTATTTACACATCACCCAATCACCATCCTGTATTTACACATCACCCAGTCACCATCGTGTATTTACACATCACCCAATCACCATCCTGTTTTTACACATCATCCAGTCACCGTCCCGTAGTTACACATAACCCTCAGTCACCATCCTGTATTAACACACCACCCACGTTCACCGTCCTGTACTTACACATCAGCCAGTCACCGTCCTGTATTTACACATAACTTACAGTCACCGTCCTGTATTTACACATTACCCACATTCACCATTGTGTATTTACACATAACCCAGTCACCATCTTGTATTTATACATCACCCACAGCCACTATTCTGTATTTACACATCACCCACAGCCACCATCCTGTATTTACACATCACCTACATTCACCGTCCTGTATTTACACATCACGCACAGTCACCGTCCTGTATTTACACATCAATCGCAGTCACCGTCCTGTATATACACATCACCCACGGTCACCATCCTTATTTACACATCACCCACATTCACTGTCCTTTATTTACACATCACCCACAGTCACTGTCCTGTATTTACACATCAATCACAGTCATCGTCCGTACTTACACATCACCCAGTCACCATCCTGTATTTACACATCACCCACATTCACCGTCCTGTATTTACACATCACCCAGTCACCATCCTGTATTTACACATCACCCAGTCACTGTCTTGTATTTACACATCAACAACTGTCACCGTCTTATATTTACAAATCACCCACAGTCACCGTCCTGTATTTACACATAACCCGCAGTCACCATCCTGTATTAACACATCACCCACGTTCACCATCCTGTATTTACACATCACCCAGTCACCGTCCTGTATTTACACATAACCTACAGTCACCGTCCTGTATTTACACATAACCTACAGTCACCGTCCTGTATTTACACATCACCCACATTCACCATTGTGTATTTACACATCACCCAGTCGCCATCTTGTATTTATACATCACCCACAGCCACTATTCTGTATTTACACATCACCCACAGCCACCATCCTGTATTTACACATCACCCACATTCACTGTCCTGTATTTACATATCACCCAGTCACCATCGTGTATTTATACATCACCCACAGACACTATTCTGTGTTTACAGATCACCCACAGCCACCATCCTGTATTTACACATCACCCAGATTCACCGTCCTGTATTTACACATCACGGACAGTCACCGTCCTGTATTTACACATCAATCGCAGTCATCGTCGTGTATATACACATCAATCACAGTCACCATCCTGTATTTAGACATCACCCACAGTCACCATCCAGTATTTACACATCACCCACAGACACCATCCTGTATTTACACATCACCCAATCACTGTCCAGTATTTACACATTATACACTGTCACCATCCTGTATTTACACATCACCCAGTCAACATCCTGGATTTACACATCACCCATAGTCACCATTCTGTATTTACACATCACCCACAGCCACCATCCTGTATTTACACATCACCCACATTCACCGTCCTGTATTTACACATCACGCACAGTCACCGTCCTGTATTTACACATCAATCACAGTCACCGTCCTGTATATACACAACAATCACAGTCACCATTCTGTATTTACACATCACCCACAGTCACCATCCTGTATTTACACATCACCCAGTCACCGTCCTGTATTTACACATAACCTGCAGTCACCGTCCTGTATTTACACATAACCCTCAGTCACCATCCTGTATTAACACATCACCCACATTCACCATTGTGTATTTACACATCACCCAGTCACGATCCTGTATTTATACATCACCCACAGCCACTATTCTGTATTTACACATCACCCACAGCCACCATCCTGTATTTACACATCACCCACATTCACCGTCCTGTATTTACACATCACCCACAGTAACCGTCCTGTATTTACACATCAATCACAGTCACTGTCCTGTATTTACACATCACCCAATCACCATCCTGTATTTACACATCACCCATAGTCACCATTCTGTATTTACACATCACCCAGTCACCATTGTGTATTTACACATCATCCAGTCACCGTCCTGTATTTACACATAACCCTCAGTCACCATCCTGTTTTAACACAGCACCCACAGTCACCATCGTGTATTTACACATCACCCAGTCACCGTCCTGTATTTACACATAACCTACAGTCACCGTCCTGTATTTACACATCACCCACATTCACCATTGTGTATTTACACATCACCCAGTCACCATCTTGTATTTATACATCACCCACAGCCACTATTCTGTATTTACACATCACCCACAGCCACCATCCTGTATTTACACATCACCCGCATTCACTGTCCTGTATTTACACATCACCCAGTCACCATCCTGTATTTACACATAACCCTCAGTCACCATCCTGTAGTAACACATCACCCACAGTCACCATCGTGTATTTACATATCACCCAATCACCATCCTGTATTTACACATCACCCAGTCACCTTCGTGTATTTACACATCACCCAATCACCATCCTGTATTTACAAATCACACAGTCACCATTGTGTATTTACACATCACCCAGTCACCGTCCTGTATTTACACATAACTTACAGTCACCGTCCTGTATTTACACATCACCCACATTCACCATTGTGTATTTACACATAACCCAGTCACCATCTTGTATTTATACATCACCCACAGCCACTATTCTGTATTTACACATCACCCAAAGCCACCATCCTGTATTTACACATCACCTACATTCACCGTCCTGTATTTACACATCACGCACAGTCACCGTCCTGTATTTACACATCAATCGCAGTCATCGTCCTGTATATACACATCACCCACGGTCACCATCCTTATTTACACATCACCCACATTCACTGTCCTTTATTTACACATCACCCACAGTCACTGTCCTGTATTTACACATCAATCACAGTCATCGTCCTGTACTTACACATCACCCAGTCACCATCCTGTATTTACACATCACCCACAGCCACCATTCTGTATTTACACATCACCCAGTCACTGTCTTGTATTTACACATCACCCACTGTCACCGTCTTATATTTACAAATCACCCACAGTCACCGTCCTTTATTTACACATAACCCTCAGTCACCATCCTGTTTTAACACATCACCCACGTTCACCATCCTGTATTTACACATCACCCAGTCACCGTCGTGTATTTACACATCAGCCAATCACCATCCTGTATTTACACATCACCCAGTCACCATTGTGTATTTACACATCATCCAGTCACCGTCCTGTAGTTACACATAACACTCAGTCACCATCCTGTATTAACACATCACCCACGTTCACCATCCTGTATTTACACATCACCCAGTCACCGTCCTGTATTTACGCATAACCTACAGTCACCGTCCTGTGTTTACACATCACCCACATTCACCATTGTGTATTTACACATCACCCAGTCACCATCTTGTATTTATACATCACCCACAGCCACTATTCTGTATTTACACATCACCCACAGCCACTGTCCTGTATTTACACATCACCCAGTCACCATCGTGTATTTATACATCACCCACAGACACTATTCTGTATTTACAGATCACCCACAGCCACCATCCTGTATTTACACATCACCCACATTCACCGTCCTGTATTTACACATCACGCACAGTCACCGTCCTGTATTTACACATCAATCGCAGTCACCGTCGTGTATATACACATCAATCACAGTCACCATCCTGTATTTAGACATCACCCACAGTCACCATCCAGTATTTACACATCACCCACAGTCACCATCCTGTATTTACACATCACCCAATCACTGTCCAGTATTTACACATAACACACTGTCACCATCCTGTATTTACACATCACCCAGTCACCATCCTGGATTTACACATCACCCATAGTCACCATTCTGTATTTACACATCACCCACAGCCACCATCCTGTATTTACACATCACCCACATTCACCGTCCTGTATTTACACATCACGCACAGTCACAGTCCTGTATTTACACATCAATCACAGTCACCGTCCTGTATAAACACATCAATCACAGTCACCATTCTGTATTTACACATCACCCACAGTCACCATCCTGTATTTACACATCACCCAATCACCGTCCTGTATTTATACATCACCCACAGTCAGCGTCTTGTATATACACATCACCCAGTGACCGTCCTGTATTTACACATCACCCACAGTCGCTATTCTGTATTTACACATAACCCACTGTCACCATCCTGTATTTACACATCACCCACTGTCACCATCCTGTAATTACACATCAGCCAATCACCATCCAGTATTTACACATCACCCACAGTCACCATCCTGTATTTACACATCACCCAATCACTGTCCAGTATTTACACATAACACACTGTCACCATCCTGTATTTACACATCACCCAGTCACCATCCTGGATTTACACAGCACCCATAGTCACCATTCTGTATTTACACATCACCCACAGCCATCATCCTGTATTTACACATCACCCACATTCACCGCCCTGTATTTACACATCATGCACAGTCACCGTCCTGTATTTACACATCAATCACAGTCACCGTCGTGTATATACACATCACCCAGTCACCATCCTGGATTTACACATCACCCATAGTCACCATTCTGTATTTACACATCACCAACAGTCACCGTCTTCTATTTACACATCACCCAACCACCGTCCAGTATTTACACATCACCCACAGTCACCGTCTTGTATTTACACATCACCCACAGTCACCATCCTGTATTTACACATCACCCATAGTCACCATCCTGTATTTACACATCATCCAGTCACCGTCCTGTATTTACACATCACCCAGTCACCATCGTGTATTTACACATCAGCCAGTCACCATCCTGTATTAACACATCACCCACATTCACTGTCCTGTATTTACATATCACTCAATCACCATCCTGTATTTACACATCACCCAGACACCATCGTGTATTTACACATCATCCAGTCACCGTCCTGTATTTATACATCACCCACCGTCACCATCCTGTATTTACACATCATCCATAGTCACCATTCTGTATTTACACATCACCCAGTCACCATTGTGTATTTACACATCATCCAGTCACCGTCCTGTATTAACACGTCACCCACGGTCACCATCCTTATTTACGCATCACCCACATTCACCGTCCTGTATTTACACATCACCCACAGTGACTGTCCTGTATTTACACATCAATCACAGTCATCGTCCTGTACTTACACATCACCCAGTCACCATCCTGTATTTACACATCACCCACAGCCACCATTCTGTATTTACACATCACCCACAGTCACCATCCTGTATTTACACATCACCCAATCACCGTCCAGTATTTATACATCACCCAGTCACTGTCTTGTATTTACACATCACCCACAGTCACCGTCTTATATTTACAAATCACCCACAGTCACCGTCCTGTATTTACACATAACCCTCAGTCACCACCCTGTATTAACACATCACCCACAGTCACCATCCTGTATTTACACATCACCCAATCACCATCCTGTATTTACACATCACCCAGTCACCATTGTGTATTTACACATCATCCAGTCACCATCCTGTATTTACACATAACCCTCAGTCACCATCCTGTATTAACACATCACCCACGTTCACCATCCTGTATTTACACATCACCCAGTCACCGTCCTGTATTTACACATAACCTACAGTCACCGTCCTGTATTTACACATCACCCACATTCACCATTGTGTATTTACACATCACCCAGTCACCATCTTGTATTTATACATCACTCACAGCCACTATTCTGTATTTACACATCACCCACAGCCACCATCCTGTATTTACACATCACCCACATTCACTGTCCTGTATTTACACATCACCCAGTCACCATCCTGTATTTATACATCACCCACAGACACTATTCTGTATTTACACATCACCCACAGCCACCATCCTGTATTTACACATCACCCACATTCACCGTCCTGTATTTACACATCACGCACAGTCACCGTCCTGTATTTACACATAACCCTCAGTCACCACCCTGCATTAACACATCACCCACAGTCACCATCCTGTATTTACACATCACCCAATCACCATCCTGTATTTACACATCACCCAGTCACCATTGTGTATTTACACATCATCCAGTCACCATCCTGTATTTACACATAACCCTCAGTCACCATCCTGTATTAACACATCACCCACGTTCACCATCCTGTATTTACACATCACCCAGTCACCTTCCTGTATTTACACATAACCTACAGTCACCGTCCTGTATTTACACATCACCCACATTCACCATTGTGTATTTACACATCACCCAGTCACCATCTTGTATTTATACATCACTCACAGCCACTATTCTGTATTTACACATCACCCACAGCCACCATCCTGTATTTACACATCACCCACATTCACTGTCCTGTATTTACACATCACCCAGTCACCATCCTGTATTTATACATCACCCACAGACACTATTCTGTATTTACACATCACCCACAGCCACCATCCTGTATTTACACATCACCCACATTCACCGTCCTGTATTTACACATCACGCACAGTCACCGTCCTGTATTTACACATCACCCACAGTTACCATCCTGTATTTACACATCAGCCAATCACCATCCAGTATTTACACATCACCCACAGTCACCATCCTGTATTTACACATCACCCAATCACTGTCCAGTATTTACACATAACACACTGTCACCATCCTGTATTTACACATCACCCAGTCACCATCCTGGATTTACTCAGCACCCATAGTCACCATTCTGTATTTACACATCACCCACAGTCAGCGTCTTGTATTTACACATCACCCAACCACCGTCCAGTATTTACACATCACCCACAGTCACCGTCTTGTATTTACACATCACCCACAGTCACCATCCTGTATTTATACATCACCCACAGTCACCATCCTCTATTTACACATCACCCATAGTCACCATTCTGTATTTACACTTCACCCATAGTCACCATCCTGTATTTAAACATCACCCAATCACCATCCTGTATTTACACATCACCCAGTCACCATCCTGTATTTACATATCACCCAGTCAAGGTCCTGTATTTACACATTACCTACAGTCTCCATCCTGTGTTTACACATAACCCTCAGTCACCATCTTGTATTTACACATAACCTTCAGTGACCATCCTGTATTAACATATCACCCACATTCACTGTCCTGTATTTACATTTCACTCAATCACCATCCTGTATTTACACATCACCCAGACACCATCGTGTATTTACACATCATCCAGTCACCGTCCTGTATTTACACATCACCCACGGTCACCATCCTTATTTACTCATCACCCACATTCACCGTCCTGTATTTACACATTACCCACAGTCACTGTCCTGTATTTACACATCAATCACAGTCATCGTCCTGTACTTACACATCACCCAGTCACCATCCTGTATTTACACATCACCCACAGCCACCATTCTGTATTTACACATCACCCAGTCACTGTCTTGTATTTACACATCACCCACAGTCACCGTCTTATATTTACAAATCACCCACAGTCACCGTCCTGTATTTACACATAACCCTCAGTCACCATCCTGTATTAACACATCACCCACGTTCACCATCCAGTATTTACACATCACCCAGTCACCGTCGTGTATTTGCACATCACCCAGTCACCGTCCTGTATTTACACATCACCCACATTCACCATTGTGTATTTACACATCACCCAGTCACCGTCTTGTATTTACACATCACCCACAGTCACCGTCTTATATTTACAAATCACCCACAGTCACCGTCCTGTATTTACACATCACCCAATCACCGTCCAGTATTTATACATCAGCCACAGTCACCGTCTTGTATATACACATCACCCAGTGACCGTCCTGTATTTAAACATCACCCACAGTCACCATCCTGTATTTACACATCACCCAATCACTGTCCAGTATTTACACATAACACACTGTCACCATCCTGTATTTACACATCACCCAGTCACCATCCTGGATTTACAAATCACCCATAGTCACCATTCTGTATTTACACATCACCCACAGCCACCATCCTGTATTTACACATCACCCACATTCACCGTCCTGTATTTACACATCACGCACAGTCACAGTCCTGTATTTACACATCAATCACAGTCACCGTCATGTATATATACATCAATCACAGTCACCATTCTGTATTTACACATCACCCACAGTCACCATCCTGTATTTACTCATCACCCAGTCACCGTCCTGTATTTACACATAACCTACAGTCACCGTCCTGTATTTACACATAACCCTCAGTCACCATCCTGTATTAACACATCACCCACATTCACCATCCTGTATTTACACATCACCCAGTCACCATCCTGTATTTACACATCATCCACAGTCACTGTCCTGTATTTACACATCATCCACAGCCACCATACTGTATTTACACATCACTCAGTCACTGTCTTGTATTTACACATCATCCACAGTCACCGTCTTATATATAAAAATCACCCACAGTCACCGTCCTGTATTTACACCTAACCCTCAGTCACCACCCTGTATTAACACATCACCCACGTTCACCATCCTGTATTTACACATCACCCAGTCACTGTCCTGTATTTACACATTACCTACAGTCACTGTCCTGTATTTACACATAACCCTCAGTCACCATCCTGTATTAACACATCACCCACGTTCACCATCCTGTATTTACACATCACCTAGTCACCGTCCTGTATTTACACATAACCTACAGTCACCGTCCTGTATTTACACATAACCCTCAGTCACCATCCTGTATTTACACATCACCCAGTCACCATCCTGTATTTATACATCACCCACAGCCACTATTCTGTATTTACACATCACCCACAGCCACCATCCTGTATTTACACATCACCCACATTCACCGTCCTGTATTTACACATCACCCAGTCACCGTCCTGTATTTACACATCACCCACAGTCACCATCCTGCATTTACACAACACCCACAGTCACCATTCTGTATTTACACATCACCCAGTCACTGTCTTGTATTTACACATCACGCACAGTCACCGTCTTATATTTACAAATCACCCACAGTCACCGTCCTGTATTTACACATAACCCTCAGTCACCACCCTGTATTTACACATCATCCACGTTCACCATCCTGTATTTACACATCACCCAGTCACCGTCCTGTATTTACACATAACCTACAGTCACCGTCCTGGATTTACACATCACCCACAGTCACCATTCTATATTTACACTTCACCCATAGTCACCATCCTGTATTTAAACATCACCCAGTCACCAACGTGTATTTACATATCACCCAGTCACCATCCTGTATTTACACATCACCCACGTTCACCATCCTGTATTTACACATCACCCAGTCAAGGTCCTGTATTTAAACATTACCTACAGTCACCGTCCTGTATTTACACATAACCCTCAGTCACCATCCTGTATTAACACATCACCCACGTTCACCATCCTTTATTTACACATAATCCAGTCACCGTCCTGTATTTACACATAACCTACAGTCACCGTCCTGTATTTACACATCACCCAGTCACCGTCCTGTATTTACACATCACCCACAGGCACCATCCTGTATTTACACATCACCCAGTCACCGTCCTGTATTTACGCATAACCTACAGTCACCGTCCTGTATTTACACATAACCCTCAGTCACCATCCTGCATTAACACAACACCCACATTCACCATTGTGTATTTACACATCACCCAGTCACCATCCTGTATTTATACATCACCCAGAGCCACTATTCTGTATTTACACATCACCCACAGACACCATCCTGTATTTACACATCACCCACATTCACCGTCCTGTATTTACACATCACCCACAGTAACCGTCCTGTATTTACACATCAATCACAGTCACTGTCCTGTATTTACACATCACCCAATCACCATCCTGTATTTACACATCACCCATAGTCACCATTCTGTATTTACACATCACCCAGTCACCGTCCTGTATTTACACATAACCCTCAGTCACCATCCTGTATTAACACATCACCCACAGTCACCATCGTGTATTTACACATCACTCAGTCACCATCGTGTATTTACACATCACCCAATCACCATCCTGTATTTACACATCAC
The DNA here is from genome assembly GCF_030028105.1 of Mobula birostris. Classification (NCBI taxonomy): domain Eukaryota; kingdom Metazoa; phylum Chordata; class Chondrichthyes; order Myliobatiformes; family Myliobatidae; genus Mobula; species Mobula birostris. The sequence continues at coordinate 41,836,666 of NC_092380.1, read as the reverse complement.
CCAGTCACCATTGTGTATTTACACATCAGCCAGTCACCGTCCTGTAGTTACACATAACCCTCAGTCACCATCCTGTATTAACACACCACCCACGTTCACCGTCCTGTATTTACACATCACCCAGTCACCGTCCTGTATTTACACATAACCTACAGTTACCGTCCTGTATTTACACATCACCCACATTCACCATTGTGTATTTACACATCACCCAGTCACCATCTTGAATTTATACATCACCCACAGCCACTACTCTGTATTTACACATCACCCACAGCCACCATCCTGTATTTACACATCACCCGCATTCACTGTCCTGTATTTACACATCACCCAATCACCATCCTGTATTTACACATCACCCAGTCACCATCGTGTATTTACACATCACCCAATCACCATCCTGTTTTTACACATCACCCAGTCACCATTGTGTATTTACACATCATCCAGTCACCGTCCCGTAGTTACACATAACCCTCAGTCACCATCCTGTATTAACACACCACCCACGTTCACCGTCCTGTACTTACACATCACCCAGTCACCGTCCTGTATTTACACATAACTTACAGTCACCGTCCTGTATTTACAGATTACCCACATTCACCATTGTGTATTTACACATAACCCAGTCACCATCTTGTATTTATACATCACCCACAGCCACTATTCTGTATTTACACATCACCCACAGCCACCATCCTGTATTTACACATCACCTACATTCACCGTCCTGTATTTACACATCACGCACAGTCACCGTCCTGTATTTACACATCAATCGCAGTCACCGTCCTGTATATACACATCACCCACGGTCACCATCCTTATTTACACATCACCCACATTCACTGTCCTTTATTTACACATCACCCACAGTCACTGTCCTGTATTTACACATCAATCACAGTCATCGTCCGTACTTACACATCACCCAGTCACCATCCTGTATTTACACATCACCCACATTCACCGTCCTGTATTTACACATCACCCAGTCACCATCCTGTATTTACACATCACCCAGTCACTGTCTTGTATTTACACATCAACAACTGTCACCGTCTTATATTTACAAATCACCCACTGTCACCGTCCTGTATTTACACATAACCCGCAGTCACCATCCTGTATTAACACATCACCCACGTTCACCATCCTGTATTTACACATCACCCAGTCACCGTCCTGTATTTACACATAACCTACAGTCACCGTCCTGTATTTACACATCACCCACATTCACCATTGTGTATTTACACATCACCCAGTCGCCATCTTGTATTTATACATCACCCACAGCCACTATTCTGTATTTACACATCACCCACAGCCACCATCCTGTATTTACACATCACCCACATTCACTGTCCTGTATTTACATATCACCCAGTCACCATCGTGTATTTATACATCACCCACAGACACTATTCTGTGTTTACAGATCACCCACAGCCAGCATCCTGTATTTACACATCACCCAGATTCACCGTCCTGTATTTACACATCACGGACAGTCACCGTCCTGTATTTACACATCAATCGCAGTCATCGTCGTGTATATACACATCAATCACAGTCACCATCCTGTATTTAGACATCACCCACAGTCACCATCCAGTATTTACACATCACCCACAGTCACCATCCTGTATTTACACATCACCCAATCACTGTCCAGTATTTACACATTATACACTGTCACCATCCTGTATTTACACATCACCCAGTCAACATCCTGGATTTACACATCACCCATAGTCACCATTCTGTATTTACACATCACCCACAGCCACCATCCTGTATTTACACATCACCCACATTCACCGTCCTGTATTTACACATCACGCACAGTCACCGTCCTGTATTTACACATCAATCACAGTCACCGTCCTGTATATACACAACAATCACAGTCACCATTCTGTATTTACACATCACCCACAGTCACCATTGTGTATTTACACATCACCCAATCACCATCTTGTATTTATACATCACCCACAGCCACTACTCTGTATTTACACATCACCCACAGCCACCATCCTGTATTTACACATCACCCGCATTCACTGTCCTGTATTTACACATCACCCAATCACCATCCTGTATTTACACATCACCCAGTCACCATCGTGTATTTACACATCACCCAATCACCATCCTGTTTTTACACATCATCCAGTCACCGTCCCGTAGTTACACATAACCCTCAGTCACCATCCTGTATTAACACACCACCCACGTTCACCGTCCTGTACTTACACATCACCCAGTCACCGTCCTGTATTTACACATAACTTACAGTCACCGTCCTGTATTTACACATTACCCACATTCACCATTGTGTATTTACACATAACCCAGTCACCATCTTGTATTTATACATCACCCACAGCCACTATTCTGTATTTACACATCACCCACAGCCACCATCCTGTATTTACACATCACCTACATTCACCGTCCTGTATTTACACATCACGCACAGTCACCGTCCTGTATTTACACATCAATCGCAGTCACCGTCCTGTATATACACATCACCCACGGTCACCATCCTTATTTACACATCACCCACATTCACTGTCCTTTATTTACACATCACCCACAGTCACTGTCCTGTATTTACACATCAATCACAGTCATCGTCCGTACTTACACATCACCCAGTCACCATCCTGTATTTACACATCACCCACATTCACCGTCCTGTATTTACACATCACCCAGTCACCATCCTGTATTTACACATCACCCAGTCACTGTCTTGTATTTACACATCAACAACTGTCACCGTCTTATATTTACAAATCACCCACAGTCACCGTCCTGTATTTACACATAACCCGCAGTCACCATCCTGTATTAACACATCACCCACGTTCACCATCCTGTATTTACACATCACCCAGTCACCGTCCTGTATTTACACATAACCTACAGTCACCGTCCTGTATTTACACATAACCTACAGTCACCGTCCTGTATTTACACATCACCCACATTCACCATTGTGTATTTACACATCACCCAGTCGCCATCTTGTATTTATACATCACCCACAGCCACTATTCTGTATTTACACATCACCCACAGCCACCATCCTGTATTTACACATCACCCACATTCACTGTCCTGTATTTACATATCACCCAGTCACCATCGTGTATTTATACATCACCGACAGACACTATTCTGTGTTTACAGATCACCCACAGCCACCATCCTGTATTTACACATCACCCAGATTCACCGTCCTGTATTTACACATCACGGACAGTCACCGTCCTGTATTTACACATCAATCGCAGTCATCGTCGTGTATATACACATCAATCACAGTCACCATCCTGTATTTAGACATCACCCACAGTCACCATCCAGTATTTACACATCACCCACAGTCACCATCCTGTATTTACACATCACCCAATCACTGTCCAGTATTTACACATTATACACTGTCACCATCCTGTATTTACACATCACCCAGTCAACATCCTGGATTTACACATCACCCATAGTCACCATTCTGTATTTACACATCACCCACAGCCACCATCCTGTATTTACACATCACCCACATTCACCGTCCTGTATTTACACATCACGCACAGTCACCGTCCTGTATTTACACATCAATCACAGTCACCGTCCTGTATATACACAACAATCACAGTCACCATTCTGTATTTACACATCACCCACAGTCACCATCCTGTATTTACACATCACCCAGTCACCGTCCTGTATTTACACATAACCTGCAGTCACCGTCCTGTATTTACACATAACCCTCAGTCACCATCCTGTATTAACACATCACCCACATTCACCATTGTGTATTTACACATCACCCAGTCACGATCCTGTATTTATACATCACCCACAGCCACTATTCTGTATTTACACATCACCCACAGCCACCATCCTGTATTTACACATCACCCACATTCACCGTCCTGTATTTACACATCACCCACAGTAACCGTCCTGTATTTACACATCAATCACAGTCACTGTCCTGTATTTACACATCACCCAATCACCATCCTGTATTTACACATCACCCATAGTCACCATTCTGTATTTACAGATCACCCAGTCACCATTGTGTATTTACACATCATCCAGTCACCGTCCTGTATTTACACATAACCCTCAGTCACCGTCCTGTATTTACACATCACCCACATTCACCATTGTGTATTTACACATCACCCAGTCACCATCTTGTATTTATACATCACCCACAGCCACTATTCTGTATTTACACATCACCCACAGCCACCATCCTGTATTTACACATCACCCGCATTCACTGTCCTGTATTTACACATCACCCAGTCACCATCCTGTATTTACACATAACCCTCAGTCACCATCCTGTAGTAACACATCACCCACAGTCACCATCGTGTATTTACATATCACCCAATCACCATCCTGTATTTACACATCACCCAGTCACCTTCGTGTATTTACACATCACCCAATCACCATCCTGTATTTACAAATCACACAGTCACCATTGTGTATTTACACATCACCCAGTCACCGTCCTGTATTTACACATAACTTACAGTCACCGTCCTGTATTTACACATCACCCACATTCACCATTGTGTATTTACACATAACCCAGTCACCATCTTGTATTTATACATCACCCACAGCCACTATTCTGTATTTACACATCACCCAAAGCCACCATCCTGTATTTACACATCACCTACATTCACCGTCCTGTATTTACACATCACGCACAGTCACCGTCCTGTATTTACACATCAATTGCAGTCATCGTCCTGTATATACACATCACCCACGGTCACCATCCTTATTTACACATCACCCACATTCACTGTCCTTTATTTACACATCACCCACAGTCACTGTCCTGTATTTACACATCAATCACAGTCATCGTCCTGTACTTACACATCACCCAGTCACCATCCTGTATTTACACATCACCCACAGCCACCATTCTGTATTTACACATCACCCAGTCACTGTCTTGTATTTACACATCACCCACTGTCACCGTCTTATATTTACAAATCACCCACAGTCACCGTCCTTTATTTACACATAACCCTCAGTCACCATCCTGTTTTAACACATCACCCACGTTCACCATCCTGTATTTACACATCACCCAGTCACCGTCGTGTATTTACACATCCGCCAATCACCATCCTGTATTTACACATCACCCAGTCACCATTGTGTATTTACACATCATCCAGTCACCGTCCTGTAGTTACACATAACACTCAGTCACCATCCTGTATTAACACATCACCCACGTTCACCATCCTGTATTTACACATCACCCAGTCACCGTCCTGTATTTACGCATAACCTACAGTCACCGTCCTGTATTTACACATCACCCACATTCACCATTGTGTATTTACACATCACCCAGTCACCATCTTGTATTTATACATCACCCACAGCCACTATTCTGTATTTACACATCACCCACAGCCACTGTCCTGTATTTACACATCACCCAGTCACCATCGTGTATTTATACATCACCCACAGACACTATTCTGTATTTACAGATCACCCACAGCCACCATCCTGTATTTACACATCACCCACATTCACCGTCCTGTATTTACACATCACGCACAGTCACCGTCCTGTATTTACACATCAATCGCAGTCACCGTCGTGTATATACACATCAATCACAGTCACCATCCTGTATTTAGACATCACCCACAGTCACCATCCAGTATTTACACATCACCCACAGTCACCATCCTGTATTTACACATCACCCAATCACTGTCCAGTATTTACACATAACACACTGTCACCATCCTGTATTTACACATCACCCAGTCACCATCCTGGATTTACACATCACCCATAGTCACCATTCTGTATTTACACATCACCCACAGCCACCATCCTGTATTTACACATCACCCACATTCACCGTCCTGTATTTACACATCACGCACAGTCACAGTCCTGTATTTACACATCAATCACAGTCACCGTCCTGTATAAACACATCAATCACAGTCACCATTCTGTATTTACACATCACCCACAGTCACCATCCTGTATTTACACATCACCCAATCACCGTCCTGTATTTATACATCACCCACAGTCAGCGTCTTGTATATACACATCACCCAGTGACCGTCCTGTATTTACACATCACCCACAGTCGCTATTCTGTATTTACACATAACCCACTGTCACCATCCTGTATTTACACATCACCCACTGTCACCATCCTGTATTTACACATCAGCCAATCACCATCCAGTATTTACACATCACCCACAGTCACCATCCTGTATTTACACATCACCCAATCACTGTCCAGTATTTACACATAACACACTGTCACCATCCTGTATTTACACATCACCCAGTCACCATCCTGGATTTACACAGCACCCATAGTCACCATTCTGTATTTACACATCACCCACAGCCATCATCCTGTATTTACACATCACCCACATTCACCGCCCTGTATTTACACATCATGCACAGTCACCGTCCTGTATTTACACATCAATCACAGTCACCGTCGTGTATATACACATCACCCAGTCACCATCCTGGATTTACACATCACCCATAGTCACCATTCTGTATTTACACATCACCAACAGTCACCGTCTTCTATTTACACATCACCCAACCACCGTCCAGTATTTACACATCACCCACAGTCACCGTCTTGTATTTACACATCACCCACAGTCACCATCCTGTATTTACACATCACCCATAGTCACCATCCTGTATTTACACATCATCCAGTCACCGTCCTGTATTTACACATCACCCAGTCACCATCGTGTATTTACACATCAGCCAGTCACCATCCTGTATTAACACATCACCCACATTCACTGTCCTGTATTTACATATCACTCAATCACCATCCTGTATTTACACATCACCCAGACACCATCGTGTATTTACACATCATCCAGTCACCGTCCTGTATTTATACATCACCCACCGTCACCATCCTGTATTTACACATCATCCATAGTCACCATTCTGTATTTACACATCACCCAGTCACCATTGTGTATTTACACATCATCCAGTCACCGTCCTGTATTAACACGTCACCCACGGTCACCATCCTTATTTACGCATCACCCACATTCACCGTCCTGTATTTACACATCACCCACAGTGACTGTCCTGTATTTACACATCAATCACAGTCATCGTCCTGTACTTACACATCACCCAGTCACCATCCTGTATTTACACATCACCCACAGCCACCATTCTGTATTTACACATCACCCACAGTCACCATCCTGTATTTACACATCACCCAATCACCGTCCAGTATTTATACATCACCCAGTCACTGTCTTGTATTTACACATCACCCACAGTCACCGTCTTATATTTACAAATCACCCACAGTCACCGTCCTGTATTTACACATAACCCTCAGTCACCACCCTGTATTAACACATCACCCACAGTCACCATCCTGTATTTACACATCACCCAATCACCATCCTGTATTTACACATCACCCAGTCACCATTGTGTATTTACACATCATCCAGTCACCATCCTGTATTTACACATAACCCTCAGTCACCATCCTGTATTAACACATCACCCACGTTCACCATCCTGTATTTACACATCACCCAGTCACCGTCCTGTATTTACACATAACCTACAGTCACCGTCCTGTATTTACACATCACCCACATTCACCATTGTGTATTTACACATCACCCAGTCACCATCTTGTATTTATACATCACTCACAGCCACTATTCTGTATTTACACATCACCCACAGCCACCATCCTGTATTTACACATCACCCACATTCACTGTCCTGTATTTACACATCACCCAGTCACCATCCTGTATTTATACATCACCCACAGACACTATTCTGTATTTACACATCACCCACAGCCACCATCCTGTATTTACACATCACCCACATTCACCGTCCTGTATTTACACATCACGCACAGTCACCGTCCTGTATTTACACATAACCCTCAGTCACCACCCTGTATTAACACATCACCCACAGTCACCATCCTGTATTTACACATCACCCAATCACCATCCTGTATTTACACATAACCTTCAGTGACCATCCTGTATTAACATATCACCCACATTCACTGTCCTGTATTTACATGTCACTCAATCACCATCCTGTATTTACACATCACCCAGACACCATCGTGTATTTACACATCATCCAGTCACCGTCCTGTATTTACACATCACCCACGGTCACCATCCTTATTTACTCATCACCCACATTCACCGTCCTGTATTTACACATTACCCACAGTCACTGTCCTGTATTTACACATCAATCACAGTCATCGTCCTGTACTTACACATCACCCAGTCACCATCCTGTATTTACACATCACCCACAGCCACCATTCTGTATTTACACATCACCCAGTCACTGTCTTGTATTTACACATCACCCACAGTCACCGTCTTATATTTACAAATCACCCACAGTCACCGTCCTGTATTTACACATAACCCTCAGTCACCATCCTGTATTAACACATCACCCACGTTCACCATCCTGTATTTACACATCACCCAGTCACCGTCGTGTATTTGCACATCACCCAGTCACCGTCCTGTATTTACACATCACCCACATTCACCATTGTGTATTTACACATCACCCAGTCACCGTCTTGTATTTACACATCACCCACAGTCACCGTCTTATATTTACAAATCACCCACAGTCACCGTCCTGTATTTACACATCACCCAATCACCGTCCAGTATTTATACATCAGCCACAGTCACCGTCTTGTATATACACATCACCCAGTGACCGTCCTGTATTTAAACATCACCCACAGTCACCATCCTGTATTTACACATCACCCAATCACTGTCCAGTATTTACACATAACACACTGTCACCATCCTGTATTTACACATCACCCAGTCACCATCCTGGATTTACAAATCACCCATAGTCACCATTCTGTATTTACACATCACCCACAGCCACCATCCTGTATTTACACATCACCCACATTCACCGTCCTGTATTTACACATCACGCACAGTCACAGTCCTGTATTTACACATCAATCACAGTCACCGTCATGTATATATACATCAATCACAGTCACCATTCTGTATTTACACATCACCCACAGTCACCATCCTGTATTTACTCATCACCCAGTCACCGTCCTGTATTTACACATAACCTACAGTCACCGTCCTGTATTTACACATAACCCTCAGTCACCATCCTGTATTAACACATCACCCACATTCACCATCCTGTATTTACACATCACCCAGTCACCATCCTGTATTTACACATCATCCACAGTCACTGTCCTGTATTTACACATCATCCACAGCCACCATACTGTATTTACACATCACTCAGTCACTGTCTTGTATTTACACATCATCCACAGTCACCGTCTTATATATAAAAATCACCCACAGTCACCGTCCTGTATTTACACCTAACCCTCAGTCACCACCCTGTATTAACACATCACCCACGTTCACCATCCTGTATTTACACATCACCCAGTCACTGTCCTGTATTTACACATTACCTACAGTCACTGTCCTGTATTTACACATAACCCTCAGTCACCATCCTGTATTAACACATCACCCACGTTCACCATCCTGTATTTACACATCACCTAGTCACCGTCCTGTATTTACACATAACCTACAGTCACCGTCCTGTATTTACACATAACCCTCAGTCACCATCCTGTATTTACACATCACCCTGTCACCATCCTGTATTTATACATCACCCACAGCCACTATTCTGTATTTACACATCACCCACAGCCACCATCCTGTATTTACACATCACCCACATTCACCGTCCTGTATTTACACATCACCCAGTCACCGTCCTGTATTTACACATCACCCACAGTCACCATCCTGTATTTACACAACACCCACAGTCACCAGTCTGTATTTACACATCACCCAGTCACTGTCTTGTATTTACACATCACGCACAGTCACCGTCTTATATTTACAAATCACCCACAGTCACCGTCCTGTATTTACACATAACCCTCAGTCACCACCCTGTATTAACACATCACCCACAGTCACCATCCTGTATTTACACATCACCCAATCACCATCCTGTATTTACACATCACCCAGTCACCATTGTGTATTTACACATCATCCAGTCACCATCCTGTATTTACACATAACCCTCAGTCACCATCCTGTATTAACACATCACCCACGTTCACCATCCTGTATTTACACATCACCCAGTCACCGTCCTGTATTTACACATAACCTACAGTCACCGTCCTGTATTTACACATCACCCACATTCACCATTGTGTATTTACACATCACCCAGTCACCATCTTGTATTTATACATCACTCACAGCCACTATTCTGTATTTACACATCACCCACAGCCACCATCCTGTATTTACACATCACCCACATTCACTGTCCTGTATTTACACATCACCCAGTCACCATCCTGTATTTATACATCACCCACAGACACTATTCTGTATTTACACATCACCCACAGCCACCATCCTGTATTTACACATCACCCACATTCACCGTCCTGTATTTACACATCACGCACAGTCACCGTCCTGTATTTACACATAACCCTCAGTCACCACCCTGTATTAACACATCACCCACAGTCACCATCCTGTATTTACACATCACCCAATCACCATCCTGTATTTACACATAACCTTCAGTGACCATCCTGTATTAACATTTCACCCACATTCACTGTCCTGTATTTACATGTCACTCAATCACCATCCTGTATTTACACATCACCCAGACACCATCGTGTATTTACACATCATCCAGTCACCGTCCTGTATTTACACATCACCCACGGTCACCATCCTTATTTACTCATCACCCACATTCACCGTCCTGTATTTACACATTACCCACAGTCACTGTCCTGTATTTACACATCAATCACAGTCATCGTCCTGTACTTACACATCACCCAGTCACCATCCTGTATTTACACATCACCCACAGCCACCATTCTGTATTTACACATCACCCAGTCACTGTCTTGTATTTACACATCACCCACAGTCACCGTCTTATATTTACAAATCACCCACAGTCACCGTCCTGTATTTACACATAACCCTCAGTCACCATCCTGTATTAACACATCACCCACGTTCACCATCCTGTATTTACACATCACCCAGTCACCGTCGTGTATTTGCACATCACCCAGTCACCGTCCTGTATTTACACATCACCCACATTCACCATTGTGTATTTACACATCACCCAGTCACCGTCTTGTATTTACACATCACCCACAGTCACCGTCTTATATTTACAAATCACCCACAGTCACCGTCCTGTATTTACACATCACCCAATCACCGTCCAGTATTTATACATCAGCCACAGTCACCGTCTTGTATATACACATCACCCAGTGACCGTCCTGTATTTAAACATCACCCACAGTCACCATCCTGTATTTACACATCACCCAATCACTGTCCAGTATTTACACATAACACACTGTCACCATCCTGTATTTACACATCACCCAGTCACCATCCTGGATTTACAAATCACCCATAGTCACCATTCTGTATTTACACATCACCCACAGCCACCATCCTGTATTTACACATCACCCACATTCACCGTCCTGTATTTACACATCACGCACAGTCACAGTCCTGTATTTACACATCAATCACAGTCACCGTCATGTATATATACATCAATCACAGTCACCATTCTGTATTTACACATCACCCACAGTCACCATCCTGTATTTACTCATCACCCAGTCACCGTCCTGTATTTACACATAACCTACAGTCACCGTCCTGTATTTACACATAACCCTCAGTCACCATCCTGTATTAACACATCACCCACATTCACCATCCTGTATTTACACATCACCCAGTCACCATCCTGTATTTACACATCATCCACAGTCACTGTCCTGTATTTACACATCATCCACAGCCACCATACTGTATTTACACATCACTCAGTCACTGTCTTGTATTTACACATCATCCACAGTCACCGTCTTATATATAAAAATCACCCACAGTCACCGTCCTGTATTTACACCTAACCCTCAGTCACCACCCTGTATTAACACATCACCCACGTTCACCATCCTGTATTTACACATCACCCAGTCACTGTCCTGTATTTACACATTACCTACAGTCACTGTCCTGTATTTACACATAACCCTCAGTCACCATCCTGTATTAACACATCACCCACGTTCACCATCCTGTATTTACACATCACCTAGTCACCGTCCTGTATTTACACATAACCTACAGTCACCGTCCTGTATTTACACATAACCCTCAGTCACCATCCTGTATTTACACATCACCCTGTCACCATCCTGTATTTATACATCACCCACAGCCACTATTCTGTATTTACACATCACCCACAGCCACCATCCTGTATTTACACATCACCCACATTCACCGTCCTGTATTTACACATCACCCAGTCACCGTCCTGTATTTACACATCACCCACAGTCACCATCCTGTATTTACACAACACCCACAGTCACCAGTCTGTATTTACACATCACCCAGTCACTGTCTTGTATTTACACATCACGCACAGTCACCGTCTTATATTTACAAATCACCCACAGTCACCGTCCTGTATTTACACATAACCCTCAGTCACCACCCTGTATTTACACATCACCCACGTTCACCATCCTGTATTTACACATCACCCAGTCACCGTCCTGTATTTACACATAACCTACAGTCACCGTCCTGGATTTACACATCACCCACAGTCACCATTCTATATTTACACTTCACCCATAGTCACCATCCTGTATTTAAACATCACCCAGTCACCAACGTGTATTTACATATCACCCAGTCACCATCCTGTATTTACACATCACCCACGTTCACCATCCTGTATTTACACATCACCCAGTCAAGGTCCTGTATTTAAACATTACCTACAGTCACCGTCCTGTATTTACACATAACCCTCAGTCACCATCCTGTATTAAAACATCACCCACGTTCACCATCCTTTATTTACACATAATCCAGTCACCGTCCTGTATTTACACATAACCTACAGTCACCGTCCTGTATTTACACATCACCCAGTCACCGTCCTGTATTTACACATCACCCACAGGCACCATCCTGTATTTACACATCACCCAGTCACCGTCCTGTATTTACGCATAACCTACAGTCACCGTCCTGTATTTACACATAACCCTCAGTCACCATCCTGCATTAACACAACACCCACATTCACCATTGTGTATTTACACATCACCCAGTCACCATCCTGTATTTATACATCACCCACAGCCACTATTCTGTATTTACACATCACCCACAGACACCATCCTGTATTTACACATCACCCACATTCACCGTCCTGTATTTACACATCACCCACAGTAACCGTCCTGTATTTACACATCAATCACAGTCACTGTCCTGTATTTACACATCACCCAATCACCATCCTGTATTTACACATCACCCATAGTCACCATTCTGTATTTACACATCACCCAGTCACCGTCCTGTATTTACACATAACCCTCAGTCACCATCCTGTATTAACACATCACCCACAGTCACCATCGTGTATTTACACATCACTCAGTCACCATCGTGTATTTACACATCACCCAATCACCATCCTGTATTTACACATCACCCAGTCACCATTGTGTATTTACACATCAGCCAGTCACCGTCCTGTAGTTACACATAACCCTCAGTCACCATCCTGTATTAACACACCACCCACGTTCACCATTGTGTATTTACACATCACCCAGTCACCATCTTGAATTTATACATCACCCACAGCCACTACTCTGTATTTACACATCACCCACAGCCACCATCCTGTATTTACACATCACCCGCATTCACTGTCCTGTATTTACACATCACCCAGTCACCATCCTGTATTTACACATAATCCTCAGTCACCATCCTGTATTAACACATCACCCACAGTCACCATCGTGTATTTACACATCACCCAATCACCATCCTGTATTTACACATCACCCAGTCACCATCGTGTATTTACACATCACCCAATCACCATCCTGTTTTTACACATCACCCAGTCACCATTGTGTATTTACACATCATCCAGTCACCGTCCCGTAGTTACACATAACCCTCAGTCACCATTCTGTATTAACACACCACCCACGTTCACCGTCCTGTATTTACACATCACCCAGTCACCGTCCTGTATTTACACATAACTTACAGTCACCGTCCTGTATTTACACATCTCCCACATTCACCATTGTGTATTTACACATAACCCAGTCACCATCTTGTATTTATACATCACCCACAGCCACTATTCTGTATTTACACATCACCCACAGCCACCATCCTGTATTTACACATCACCTACATTCACCGTCCTGTATTTACACATCACGCACAGTCACCGTCCTGTATTTACACATCAATCGCAGTCACCGTCCTGTATATACACATCACCCACGGTCACCATCCTTATTTACACATCACCCACATTCACTGTCCTTTATTTACACATCACCCACAGTCACTGTCCTGTATTTACACATCAATCACAGTCATCGTCCTGTACTTACACATCACCCAGTCACCATCCTGTATTTACACATCACCCACATTCACCGTCCTGTATTTACACATCACCCAGTCACCATCCTGTATTTACACATCACCCAGTCACTGTCTTGTATTTACACATCACCCACTGTCACCGTCTTATATTTACAAATCACCCACAGTCACCGTCCTGTATTTACACATAACCCTCAGTCACCATCCTGTATTAACACATCACCCACGTTCACCATGCTGTATTTACACATCACCCAGTCACCGTCGTGTATTTACACATCACCCAATCACCATCCTGTATTTACACATCACCCAGTCACCATTGTGTATTTACACATCATCCAGTCACCGTCCTGTACTTACACATAACCCCCAGTCACAATCCTGTATTAACACATCACCCACGTTCACCATCCTGTATTTACACATCACCCAGTCACTGTCCTGTATTTACACATAACCTACAGTCACCGTCCTGTATTTACACATCACCCACATTCACCATTGTGTATTTACACATCACCCACATTCACTGTCCTGTATTTACACATCACCCAGTCACCATCGTGTATTTATACATCACCCACAGACACTATTATATGTTTACAGATCACCCACAGCCACCATCCTGTATTTACACATCACCCAGATTCACCGTCCTGTATTTACACATCACGCACAGTCACCGTCCTGTATTTACACATCAATCGCAGTCACCGTCGTGTATATACACATCAATCACAGTCACCATCCTGTATTTAGACATCACCCACAGTCACCATCCTGTATTTACACATCACCCAGTCACCGTCCTGTATTTACTCATAACCTACAGTCACCGTCCTGTATTTACACATAACCCTCAGTCACCATCCTGTATTAACACATCACCCACATTCACCATTGTGTATTTACACATCACCCAGTCACCATCCTGGATTTATACATCACCCACAGCCACTATTCTGTATTTACACATCACCCACAGCCACCATCCTGTATTTACACATCACCCACATTCACCGTCCTGTATTTACACATCACCCACAGTAACCGTCCTGTATTTACACATCAATCACAGTCACTGTCCTGTATTTACACATCACCCAATCACCATCCTGTATTTACACATCACCCATAGTCACCATTCTGTATTTACACATCACCCAGTCACCATTGTGTATTTACACATCATCCAGTCACCGTCCTTTATTTACACATAATCCTCAGTCACCATCCTGTTTTAACACAGCACCCACAGTCACCATCGTGTATTTACACATCACCCAATCACCATCCTGTATTTACACATCACCCATAGTCACCATCGTGTATTTACACATCACCCTATCACCATCCTGTATTTACACATCACCCAGTCACCATTGTGTATTTACACATCATCCAGTCACCATCCTGTATTTACACATAACCCTCAGTCACCATCCTGTATTAACACATCACCCACGTTCACCATCCTGTATTTACACATCACCCAGTCACCGTCCTGTATTTACACATAACCTACAGTCACCGTCCTGTATTTACACATCACCCACATTCACCATTGTGTATTTACACATCACCCAGTCACCATCTTGTATTTATACATCACCCACAGCCACTATTCTGTATTTACACATCACCCACAGCCACCATCCTGTATTTACACATCACCCGCATTCACTGTCCTGTATTTACACATCACCCAGTCACCATCCTGTATTTACACATAACCCTCAGTCACCATCCTGTATTAACACATCACCCACAGTCACCATCGTGTATTTACATATCACCCAATCACCATCCTGTATTTACACATCACCCAGTCACCATCGTGTATTTACACATCACCCAATCACCATCCTGTATTTACACATCACACAGTCACCATTGTGTATTTACACATCACCCAGTCACCGTCCTGTATTTACACATAACTTACAGTCACCGTCCTGTATTTACACATCACCCACATTCACCATTGTGTATTTACACATAACCCAGTCACCATCTTGTATTTATACATCACCCACAGCCACTATTCTGTATTTACACATCACCCACAGCCACCATCCTGTATTTACACATCACCTACATTCACCGTCCTGTATTTACACATCACGCACAGTCACCGTCCTTTATTTACACATCAATCGCAGTCACCGTCCTGTATATACACATCACCCACGGTCACCATCCTTATTTACACATCACCCACATTCACTGTCCTTTATTTACACATCACCCACAGTCACTGTCCTGTATTTACACATCAATCACAGTCATCGTCCTGTACTTACACATCACCCAGTCACCATCCTGTATTTACACATCACCCACAGCCACCATTCTGTATTTACACATCACCCAGTCACTGTCTTGTATTTACAAATCACCCACAGTCACCGTCCTGTATTTACACATAACCCTCAGTCACCATCCTGTTTTAGCACATCACCCACGTTCACCATCCTGTATTTACACATCACCCAGTCACCGTCGTGTATTTACACATCACCCAATCACCATCCTGTATTTACACATCACCCAGTCACCATTGTGTATTTACACATCATCCAGTCACCGTCCTGTAGTTACACATAACCCTCAGTCACCATCCTGTATTAACACATCACCCACGTTCACCATCCCGTATTTACACATCACCCAGTCACCGTCCTGTATTTACACATAACCTATAGTCACCGTCCTGTATTTACACATCATCCACATTCACCATTGTGTATTTACACATCACCCAGTCACCATCTTGTATTTATACATCACCCACAGCCACTATTCTGTATTTACACATCACCCACAGCCACCATCCTGTATTTACACATCACCCACATTCACTGTCCTGTATTTACACATCACCCAGTCACCATCGTGTATTTATACATCACCCACAGACACTATTCTGTATTTACAGATCACCCACAGCCACCATCCTGTATTTACACATCACCCACATTCACCGTCCTGTATTTACACATCACGCAGAGTCACCGTCCTGTATTTACACATCAATCGCAGTCACCGTCGTGTATATACACATCAATCACAGTCACCATCATGTATTTAGACATCACCCACAGTCACCATCCAGTATTTACACATCACCCACAGTCACCATCCTGTATTTACACATCACCCAATCACTGTCCAGTATTTACACATAACACACTGTCACCATCCTGTATTTACACATCACCCAGTCACCATCCTGGATTTACACATCACCCATAGTCACCATTCTGTATTTACACATCACCCACAGCCACCATCCTGTATTTACACATCACCCACATTCACCGTCCTGTATTTACACATCACGCACAGTCACAGTCCTGTATTTACACATCAATCACAGTCACCGTCCTCTATATACACATCAATCACAGTCACCATCCTGTATTTACACATCAGCCAATCACCATCCAGTATTTACACATCACCAACAGTCACCGTCTTCTATTTACACATCACCCAACCACCGTCCAGTATTTACACATCACCCACAGTCACCGTCTTGTATTTACACATCACCCATAGCCACCATCCTGTATTTACACATCATCCAGTCACCGTCCTGTATTTACACATCACCCAGTCACCATCGTGTATTTACACATCAGCCAGTCACCATCCTGTATTAACACATCACCCACATTCACTGTCCTGTATTTACATATCACTCAATCACCGTCCTGTATTTACACATAACCCTCAGTCACCACCCTGTATTAACACATCACCCACAGTCACCATCCTGTATTTACACATCACCCAATCACCATCCTGTATTTACACATCACCCATAGTCACCATCGTGTATTTACACATCACCCTATCACCATCCTGTATTTACACATCACCCAGTCACCATTGTGTATTTACACATCATCCAGTCACCATCCTGTATTTACACATAACCCTCAGTCACCATCCTGTATTAACACATCACCCACGTTCACCATCCTGTATTTACACATCACCCAGTCACCGTCCTGTATTTACACATAACCTACAGTCACCGTCCTGTATTTACACATCACCCACATTCACCATTGTGTATTAACACATCACCCAGTCACCATCTTGTATTTATACATCACCCACAGCCACTATTCTGTATTTACACATCACCCACAGCCACCATCCTGTATTTACACATTACCCACATTCACTGTCCTGTATTTACACATCACCCAGTCACCATCCTGTATTTATACATCACCCACAGACACTATTCTGTATTTACACATCACCCACAGCCACCATCCTGTATTTACACATCACCCACATTCACCGTCCTGTATTTACACATCACGCACAGTCACCGTCCTGTATTTACACATCACCCACAGTCACCATCCTGTATTTATACATCAGCCAATCACCATCCAGTATTTACACATCACCCACAGTCACCATCCTGTATTTACACATCACCCAATCACTGTCCAGTATTTACACATAACACACTGTCACCATCCTGTATTTACACATCACCCAGTCACCATCCTGGACTTACTCAGCACCCATAGTCACCATTCTGTATTTACACATCACCCACAGTCAGCGTCTTGTATTTACTCATCACCCAACCACCGTCCAGTATTTACACATCACCCACAGTCACCGTCTTGTATTTACACATCACCCACAGTCACCATCCTGTATTTATACATCACCCACAGTCACCATCCTCTATTTACACATCACCCATAGTCACCATTCTGTATTTACACTTCACCCATAGTCACCATCCTGTATTTAAACATCACCCAATCACCATCCTGTATTTACACATCACCCAGTCACCATCCTTTATTTACATATCACCCAGTCAAGGTCCTGTATTTACACATTACCTACAGTCTCCGTCCTGTGTTTACACATAACCCTCAGTCACCATCTTGTATTTACACATAACCTTCAGTGACCATCCTGTATTAACATATCACCCACATTCACTGTCCTGTATTTACATATCACTCAATCACCATCCTGTATTTACACATCACCCAGACACCATCGTGTATTTACACATCATCCAGTCACCGTCCTGTATTTACACATCACCCACGGTCACCATCCTTATTTACTCATCACCCACATTCACCGTCCTGTATTTACACATTACCCACAGTCACTGTCCTGTATTTACACATCAATCACAGTCATCGTCCTGTACTTACACATCACCCAGTCACCCTCCTATATTTACACATCACCCACAGCCAACATTCTGTATTTACACATCACCCAGTCACTGTCTTGTATTTACACATCACCCACAGTCACCGTCTTATATTTACAAATCACCCACAGTCACCGTCCTGTATTTACACATAACCCTCAGTCACCATCCTGTATTAACACATCACCCACGTTCACCATCCTGTATTTACACATCACCCAGTCACCGTCATGTATTTGCACATCACCCAGTCACCGTCCTGTATTTACACATCACCCACATTCACCATTGTGTATTTACACATCACCCAGTCACCGTCTTGTATTTACACATCACCCACAGGCACCGTCTTATATTTACAAATCACCCACAGTCACCGTCCTGTATTTACAAATCACCCAATCACCGTCCAGTATTTATACATCAGCCACAGTCACCGTCTTGTATATACACATCACCCAGTGACCGTCCTGTATTTACACATCACCCACAGTCACCATCCTGTATTTACACATCACCCAATCACTGTCCAGTATTTACACATAACACACTGTCACCATCCTGTATTTACACATCACCCAGTCACCATCCTGTATTTATACATCACCCAGTCACCATCCTGGATTTACACATCACCCATAGTCACCATTCTGTATTTACACATCACCCACAGCCACCATCCTGTATTTACACATCACCCACATTCACCGTCCTGTATTTACACATCACGCACAGTCACAGTCCTGTATTTACACATCAATCACAGTCACCGTCATGTATATGCACATCAATCACAGTCACCATTCTGTATTTACACATCACCCAATCACCGTCCAGTATTTATACATCACCCACAGTCACCGTCTTGTATATACACATCACCCAGTGACCGTCCTGTATTTACAAATCACCCACTGTCGCTATTCTGTATTTACACATAACCCACTGTCACCATCCTGAATTTACACATCACCCACTGTCACCATCCTGTATTTACACATCAGCCAATCACCATCCAGTATTTACACATCACCCACAGTCACCATCCAGTATTTACACATCACCCACAGTCACCATCCTGTATTTACACATCACCCAATCACTTTCCAGTATTTACACATAACACACTGTCACCATCCTGTATTTACACATCACCCAGTCACCATCCTGGATTTACACATCAGTCATAGTCACCATTCTGTATTTACACATCACCCACAGTCACCATCCTGTATTTACACATCACCCACAGTCACTGTCTTGTATTTACATATCACCCACAGTCACCATCCTGTATTTACACATCACCGATAGTCACCATCCTGTATTTACACATCATCCAGTCACCGTCCTGTATTTACACATCACCCAGTCACCATCGTGTATTTACACATCAGCCAGTCACCATCCTGTATTAACACATCACCCACATTCACTGTCCTGTATTTACATATCACTCAATCACCATCCTGTATTTACACATCACCCACCGTCACCATCGTGTATTTACACATCACCCAATCACCATCCTGTATTTACACATCACCCAGTTACCAATGTGTATTTACACATCATCCAGTCACCGTCCTGTAGTTACACATAACCCTCAGTCACCATCCTGTATTAACACACCACCCACGTTCACCGTCCTGTATTTACACATCACCCAGTCACCGTCCTGTATTTACACATAACTTACAGTCACTGTACTGTATTTACACATCACCCACATTCACTATTGTGTATTTACACATAACCCAGTCACCATCTTGTATTTATACATCACCCACAGCCACTATTCTGTATTTACACATCACCCACAGCCACCATCCTGTATTTACACATCACCTACATTCACTGTCCTGTATTTACACATCACGCACAGTCACCGTCCTGAATTTACACATCAATCGCAGTCACCGTCCTGTATATACACATCACCCACGGTCACCATCCTTATTTACACATCACCCACATTCACTGTCCTTTATTTACACATCACCCACAGTCACTGTCCTGTATTTACACATCAATCACAGTCATCGTCCTGTACTTACACATCACCCAGTCACCATCCTGTATTTACACATCACCCACAGCCACCATTCTGTATTTACACATCACCCAGTCACTGTCTTGTATTTACACATCACCCACTGTCACCGTCTTATATTTACAAATCACCCACAGTCACCGTCCTGTATTTACACATAACCCTCAGTCACCATCCTTTATTAACACATCACCCACGTTCACCATCCTGTATTTACACATCACCCAGTCACCGTCGTGTACTTACACATCACCCAATCACCATCCTGTATTTACACATCACCCAGTCACCATTGTGTATTTACTCATCATCCAGTCACCGTCCTGTAGTTACACATAACCTTCAGTCACCATCCTGTATTAACACATCACCCACGTTCACCATCCTGTATTTACACATCACCCAGTCACCGTCCTGTATTTACACATAACCTACAGTCACCGTCCTGTATTTACACATCACCCACATTCACCATTGTGTATTTACACATCACCCAGTCACCATCTTGTATTTATACATCACCCACAGCCACTATTCTGTATTTACACATCACCCACAGCCACCATCCTGTATTTACACATCACCCACATTCACTGTCCTGTATTTACACATCACCCAGTCACCATCGTGTATTTATACATCACCCACAGACACTATTCTGTATTTACAGATCACCCACAGCCACCATCCTGTATTTACACATCACCCACATTCACCGTCCTGTATTTACACATCACGCACAGTCACCGTCCTGTATTTACACATAACCCTCAGTCACCATCCTTTATTAACACATCACCCACGTTCACCATCCTGTATTTACACATCACCCAGTCACCGTCGTGTATTTACACATCACCCAATCACCATCCTGTATTTACACATCACCCAGTCACCATTGTGTATTTACTCATCATCCAGTCACCGTCCTGTAGTTACACATAACCCTCAGTCACCATCCTGTATTAACACATCACCCACGTTCACCATCCTGTATTTACACATCACCCAGTCACCGTCCTGTATTTACACATAACCTACAGTCACCGTCCTGTATTTACACATCACCCACATTCACCATTGTGTATTTACACATCACCCAGTCACCATCTTGTATTTATACATCACCCACAGCCACTATTCTGTATTTACACATCACCCACAGCCACCATCCTGTATTTACACATCACCCACATTCACTGTCCTGTATTTACACATCACCCAGTCACCATCGTGTATTTATACATCACCCACAGACACTATTCTGTATTTACAGATCACCCACAGCCACCATCCTGTATTTACACATCACCCACATTCACCGTCCTGTATTTACACATCACGCACAGTCACCGTCCTGTATTTACACATCAATCGCAGTCACCGTCGTGTATATACACATCAATCCCAGTCACCATTCCGTATTTAGACATCACCCACAGTCACCATCCAGTATTTACACATCACCCACAGTCACCATCCTGTATTTACACATCACCCAGTCACCGTCCAGTATTTATACATCACCCACGGTCACCGTCTTGTATATACACATCACCCAGTGACCGTCCTGTATTTACACATCACCCACAGTCGCTATTCTGTATTTACACATAACCCACTGTCACCATCCTGTGTTTACACATCACCCACTGTCACCATCCTGTATTTACACATCAGCCAATCACCATCCAGTATTTACATATCACCCACAGTCACCATCCTGTATTTACACATCACCCAATCACTGTCCAGTATTTACACATAACACACTGTCACCATCCTGTATTTACACATCACCCAGTCACCATCCTGGATTTACACATCACCCATAGTCACCATTCTGTATTTACACATCACCAACAGTCACCGTCTTCTATTTACACATCACCCAACCACCGTCCAGTATTTACACATCACCCACAGTCACCGTCTTGTATTTACACATCACCCACAGTCACCATCCTGTATTTACACATCACCCATAGTCACCATTCTGTATTTACACATCACCCAGTCACCATTGTGTATTTACACATCATCCAGCCACCGTCCTGTATTTACACATCACCCACAGCCACCATCCTGTATTTACACATCACCCACAGTCACTGTCCTGTATTTACACATCAATCACAGTCATCGTCCTGTACTTACACATCACCCAGTCACCATCCTGTATTTACACATCACCCACAGCCACCATTCTGTATTTACACATCACCCACATTCACCATCCTGTATTTACACATCACCCAATCACCGTCCAGTATTTACACATCACCCACAGTCACCGTCTTGTATTTACACATCACCCACAGTCACCATCCTGTATTTACACATCACCCATAGTCACCATTCTGTATTTACACATCACCCAGTCACCATTGTGTATTTACACATCATCCAGTCACCGTCCTGTATTTACACATCACCCACGGTCACCATCCTTATTTACGCATCACCCACATTCACCGTCCTGTATTTACACATCACCCACAGTCACTGTCCTGTATTTACACATCAATCACAGTCATCGTCCTGTACTTACACATCACCCAGTCACCATCCTGTATTTACACATCACCCACAGCCAGAATTCTGTATTTACACATCACCCACATTCACCATCCTGTATTTACACATCACCCAATCACCGTCCAGTATTTACACATCACCCAGTCACCATCCTGTATTTACACATCACCGACAGTCACCGTCTTATATTTACAAATCACCCACAGTCACCGTCCTGTATTTACACATCACGCAATCACCATCCTGTATTTACACATCACCCATAGTCACCATCCTGTATTAACACATCACCCACAGTCACCATTGTGTATTTACACATCATCCAGTCACCGTCCTATATTTACACATAACCCTCAGTCACCATCCTGTATTAACACACCACCCACGTTCACCGTCCTGTATTTACACATCACCCAGTCACCGTCCTGTATTTACACATAACTTACAGTCACTGTACTGTATTTACACATCACCCACATTCACTATTGTGTATTTACACATAACCCAGTCACCATCTTGTATTTATACATCACCCACAGCCACTATTCTGTATTTACACATCACCCACAGCCACCATCCTGTATTTACACATCACCTACATTCACTGTCCTGTATTTACACATCACGCACAGTCACCGTCCTGAATTTACACATCAATCGCAGTCACCGTCCTGTATATACACATCACCCACGGTCACCATCCTTATTTACACATCACCCACATTCACTGTCCTTTATTTACACATCACCCACAGTCACTGTCCTGTATTTACACATCAATCACAGTCATCGTCCTGTACTTACACATCACCCAGTCACCATCCTGTATTTACACATCACCCACAGCCACCATTCTGTATTTACACATCACCCAGTCACTGTCTTGTATTTACACATCACCCACTGTCACCGTCTTATATTTACAAATCACCCACAGTCACCGTCCTGTATTTACACATAACCCTCAGTCACCATCCTTTATTAACACATCACCCACGTTCACCATCCTGTATTTACACATCACCCAGTCACCGTCGTGTATTTACACATCACCCAATCACCATCCTGTATTTACACA
The DNA here is from genome assembly GCF_030028105.1 of Mobula birostris. Classification (NCBI taxonomy): domain Eukaryota; kingdom Metazoa; phylum Chordata; class Chondrichthyes; order Myliobatiformes; family Myliobatidae; genus Mobula; species Mobula birostris. The sequence continues at coordinate 41,811,074 of NC_092380.1, read as the reverse complement.
TCACCCAGTCACCATTGTGTATTTACTCATCATCCAGTCACCGTCCTGTAGTTACACATAACCCTCAGTCACCATCCTGTATTAACACATCACCCACGTTCACCATCCTGTATTTACACATCACCCAGTCACCGTCCTGTATTTACACATAACCTACAGTCACCGTCCTGTATTTACACATCACCCACATTCACCATTGTGTATTTACACATCACCCAGTCACCATCTTGTATTTACACATCACCCACAGCCACTATTCTGTATTTACACATCACCCACAGCCACCATCCTGTATTTACACATCACCCACATTCACTGTCCTGTATTTATACATCACCCAGTCACCATCGTGTATTTATACATCACCCACAGACACTATTCTGTATTTACAGATCACCCACAGCCACCATCCTGTATTTACACATCACCCACATTCACCGTCCTGTATTTACACATCACGCACAGTCACCGTCCTGTATTTACACATAACCCTCAGTCACCATCCTTTATTAACACATCACCCACGTTCACCATCCTGTATTTACACATCACCCAGTCACCGTCGTGTATTTACACATCACCCAATCACCATCCTGTATTTACACATCACCCAGTCACCATTGTGTATTTACTCATCATCCAGTCACCGTCCTGTAGTTACACATAACCCTCAGTCACCATCCTGTATTAACACATCACCCACGTTCACCATCCTGTATTTACACATCACCCAGTCACCGTCCTGTATTTACACATAACCTACAGTCACCGTCCTGTATTTACACATCACCCACATTAACCATTGTGTATTTACACATCACCCAGTCACCATCTTGTATTTATACATCACCCACAGCCACTATTCTGTATTTACACATCACCCACAGCCACCATCCTGTATTTACACATCACCCACATTCACTGTCCTGTATTTACACATCACCCAGTCACCATCGTGTATTTATACATCACCCACAGACACTATTCTGTATTTACAGATCACCCACAGCCACCATCCTGTATTTACACATCACCCAGATTCACCGTCCTGTATTTACACATCACGCACAGTCACCGTCCTGTATTTACACATCAATCGCAGTCACCGTCGTGTATATACACATCAATCACAGTCACCATTCCGTATTTAGACAACACCCACAGTCACCATCCAGTATTTACACATCACCCACAGTCACCATCCTGTATTTACACATCACCCAGTCACCGTCCAGTATTTATACATCACCCACGGTCACCGTCTTGTATATACACATCACCCAGTGACCGTCCTGTATTTACACATCACCCACAGTCGCTATTCTGTATTTACACATAACCCACTGTCACCATCCTGTGTTTACACATCACCCACTGTCACCATCCTGTATTTACACATCAGCCAATCACCATCCAGTATTTACATATCACCCACAGTCACCATCCTGTATTTACACATCACCCAATCACTGTCCAGTATTTACACATAACACACTGTCACCATCCTGTATTTACACATCACCCAGTCACCATCCTGGATTTACACATCACCCATAGTCACCATTCTGTATTTACACATCACCAACAGTCACCGTCTTCTATTTACACATCACCCAACCACCGTCCAGTATTTACACATCACCCACAGTCACCGTCTTGTATTTACACATCACCCACAGTCACCATCCTGTATTTACACATCACCCATAGTCACCATTCTGTATTTACACATCACCCAGTCACCATTGTGTATTTACACATCATCCAGTCACCGTCCTGTATTTACACATCACCCACGGTCACCATCCTTATTTACGCATCACCCACATTCACCGTCCTGTATTTACACATCACCCACAGTCACTGTCCTGTATTTACACATCAATCACAGTCATCGTCCTGTACTTACACATCACCCAGTCACCATCCTGTATTTACACATCACCCACAGCCAGAATTCTGTATTTACACATCACCCACATTCACCATCCTGTATTTACACATCACCCAATCACCGTCCAGTATTTACACATCACCCAGTCACCATCCTGTATTTACACATCACCGACAGTCACCGTCTTATATTTACAAATCACCCACAGTCACCGTCCTGTATTTACACATCACGCAATCACCATCCTGTATTTACACATCACCCATAGTCACCATCCTGTATTAACACATCACCCACAGTCACCATTGTGTATTTACACATCATCCAGTCACCGTCCTATATTTACACATAACCCTCAGTCACCATCCTGTATTAACACACCACCCACGTTCACCGTCCTGTATTTACACATCACCCAGTCACCGTCCTGTATTTACACATAACTTACAGTCACTGTACTGTATTTACACATCACCCACATTCACTATTGTGTATTTACACATAACCCAGTCACCATCTTGTATTTATACATCACCCACAGCCACTATTCTGTATTTACACATCACCCACAGCCACCATCCTGTATTTACACATCACCTACATTCACTGTCCTGTATTTACACATCACGCACAGTCACCGTCCTGAATTTACACATCAATCGCAGTCACCGTCCTGTATATACACATCACCCACGGTCACCATCCTTATTTACACATCACCCACATTCACTGTCCTTTATTTACACATCACCCACAGTCACTGTCCTGTATTTACACATCAATCACAGTCATCGTCCTGTACTTACACATCACCCAGTCACCATCCTGTATTTACACATCACCCACAGCCACCATTCTGTATTTACACATCACCCAGTCACTGTCTTGTATTTACACATCACCCACTGTCACCGTCTTATATTTACAAATCACCCACAGTCACCGTCCTGTATTTACACATAACCCTCAGTCACCATCCTTTATTAACACATCACCCACGTTCACCATCCTGTATTTACACATCACCCAGTCACCGTCGTGTATTTACACATCACCCAATCACCATCCTGTATTTACACATCACCCAGTCACCATTGTGTATTTACTCATCATCCAGTCACCGTCCTGTAGTTACACATAACCCTCAGTCACCATCCTGTATTAACACATCACCCACGTTCACCATCCTGTATTTACACATCACCCAGTCACCGTCCTGTATTTACACATAACCTACAGTCACCGTCCTGTATTTACACATCACCCACATTCACCATTGTGTATTTACACATCACCCAGTCACCATCTTGTATTTACACATCACCCCACAGCCACTATTCTGTATTTACACATCACCCACAGCCACCATCCTGTATTTACACATCACCCACATTCACTGTCCTGTATTTATACATCACCCAGTCACCATCGTGTATTTATACATCACCCACAGACACTATTCTGTATTTACAGATCACCCACAGCCACCATCCTGTATTTACACATCACCCACATTCACCGTCCTGTATTTACACATCACGCACAGTCACCGTCCTGTATTTACACATAACCCTCAGTCACCATCCTTTATTAACACATCACCCACGTTCACCATCCTGTATTTACACATCACCCAGTCACCGTCGTGTATTTACACATCACCCAATCACCATCCTGTATTTACACATCACCCAGTCACCATTGTGTATTTACTCATCATCCAGTCACCGTCCTGTAGTTACACATAACCCTCAGTCACCATCCTGTATTAACACATCACCCACGTTCACCATCCTGTATTTACACATCACCCAGTCACCGTCCTGTATTTACACATAACCTACAGTCACCGTCCTGTATTTACACATCACCCACATTAACCATTGTGTATTTACACATCACCCAGTCACCATCTTGTATTTATACATCACCCACAGCCACTATTCTGTATTTACACATCACCCACAGCCACCATCCTGTATTTACACATCACCCACATTCACTGTCCTGTATTTACACATCACCCAGTCACCATCGTGTATTTATACATCACCCACAGACACTATTCTGTATTTACAGATCACCCACAGCCACCATCCTGTATTTACACATCACCCAGATTCACCGTCCTGTATTTACACATCACGCACAGTCACCGTCCTGTATTTACACATCAATCGCAGTCACCGTCGTGTATATACACATCAATCACAGTCACCATTCCGTATTTAGACATCACCCACAGTCACCATCCAGTATTTACACATCACCCACAGTCACCATCCTGTATTTACACATCACCCAGTCACCGTCCAGTATTTATACATCACCCACGGTCACCGTCTTGTATATACACATCACCCAGTGACCGTCCTGTATTTACACATCACCCACAGTCGCTATTCTGTATTTACACATAACCCACTGTCACCATCCTGTGTTTACACATCACCCACTGTCACCATCCTGTATTTACACATCAGCCAATCACCATCCAGTATTTACATATCACCCACAGTCACCATCCTGTATTTACACATCACCCAATCACTGTCCAGTATTTACACATAACACACTGTCACCATCCTGTATTTACACATCACCCAGTCACCATCCTGGATTTACACATCACCCATAGTCACCATTCTGTATTTACACATCACCAACAGTCACCGTCTTCTATTTACACATCACCCAACCACCGTCCAGTATTTACACATCACCCACAGTCACCGTCTTGTATTTACACATCACCCACAGTCACCATCCTGTATTTACACATCACCCATAGTCACCATTCTGTATTTACACATCACCCAGTCACCATTGTGTATTTACACATCATCCAGTCACCGTCCTGTATTTACACATCACCCACGGTCACCATCCTTATTTACGCATCACCCACATTCACCGTCCTGTATTTACACATCACCCACAGTCACTGTCCTGTATTTACACATCAATCACAGTCATCGTCCTGTACTTACACATCACCCAGTCACCATCCTGTATTTACACATCACCCACAGCCACCATTCTGTATTTACACATCACCCACATTCACCATCCTGTATTTACACATCACCCAATCACCGTCCAGTATTTACACATCACCCACAGTCACCGTCTTGTATTTACACATCACCCACAGTCACCATCCTGTATTTACACATCACCCATAGTCACCATTCTGTATTTACACATCACCCAGTCACCATTGTGTATTTACACATCATCCAGTCATCGTCCTGTATTTACACATCACCCACGGTCACCATCCTTATTTACGCATCACCCACATTCACCGTCCTGTATTTACACATCACCCACAGTCACTGTCCTGTATTTACACACCAATCACAGTCATCGTCCTGTACTTACACATCACCCAGTCACCATCCTGTATTTACACATCACCCACAGCCAGAATTCTGTATTTACACATCACCCACATTCACCATCCTGTATTTACACATCACCCAATCACCGTCCAGTATTTACACATCACCCAGTCACTGTCTTGTATTTACACATCACCCACAGTCACCGTCTTATATTTACAAATCACCCACAGTCACCGTCCTGTATTTACACATAACCCTCAGTCACCACCCTGTATTAACACATCACCCACAGTCACCATCCTGTATTTACACATCACGCAATCACCATCCTGTATTTACACATCACCCATAGTCACCATCCTGTATTTACACATCACCCACATTCACTGTCCTGTATTTACACATCACCCAGTCACCATCCTGTATTTATACATCACCCACAGACACTATTCTGTATTTACACATCACCCACAGCCACCATCCTGTATTTACACATCACCCACATTCACCGTCCTGTATTAACACATCACTCACGTTCACCATTGTGTATTTACACATCACCCAGTCATCATCTTGTATTTATACATCACCCACAGCCACTATTCTGTATTTACACATCACCCACAGCCACCATCCTGTATTTACACATCACCCACATTCACTGTCCTGTATTTACACATCACCCAGTCACCATCCTGTATTTATACATCACCCACAGTCACTATTCTGTATTTACACATCACCCACAGCCACCATCCTGTATTTACACATCACCCACATTCACCGTCCTGTATTTACACATCATGCACAGTCACCGTCCTGTATTTACACATCACCCACAGTCACCATCCTGTATTTACACATCAGCCAATCACCATCCAGTATTTACACATCACCCACAGTCACCATCCTGTATTTACACATCACCCAATCACTGTCCAGTATTTACACATAACACACTGTCACCATCCTGTATTTACACATCACCCAGTCACCATCCTGGATTTACTCAGCACCCATAGTCACCATTCTGTATTTACACATCACCCACAGTCAGCGTCTTGTATTACACATCACCCAACCACCGTCCAGTATTTACACATCACCCACAGTCACCGTCTTGTATTTACACATCACCCACAGTCACCATCCTGTATTTATACATCACCCACAGTCACCATCCTGTATTTACACATCACCCATAGTCACCATTCTGTATTTACACTTCACCCATAGTCACCATCCTGTATTTAAACATCACCCAATCACCATCCTGTATTTACACATCACCCTGTCACCATCCTGTATTTACATATCACCCAGTCAAGGTCCTGTATTTACACATTACCTACAGTCACCGTCCTGTGTTTACACATAACCCTCAGTCACCATCTTGTATTTACACATAACCTTCAGTGAACATCCTGTATTAACACATCACCCACATTCACTGTCCTGTATTTACATATCACTCAATCACCATCCTGTATTTACACATCACCCAGACACCATCGTGTATTTACACATCATCCAGTCACCGTCCTGTATTTACACATCACCCAGTCACCATCCTGTATTTACACATCACCCACAGCCAGAATTCTGTATTTACACATCACCCACATTCACCATCCTGTATTTACACATCACCCAATCACCGTCCAGTATTTACACATCACCCAGTCACTGTCTTGTATTTACACATCACCGACAGTCACCGTCTTATATTTACAAATCACCCACAGTCACCGTCCTGTATTTACACATCACGCAATCACCATCCTGTATTTACACATCACCCATAGTCACCATCCTGTATTAACACATCACCCACAGTCACCATCCTGTATTTACACATCACGCAATCACCATCCTGTATTTACACATCACCCATAGTCACCATCCTGTATTTACACATCACCCAGTCACCATTGTGTATTTACACATCATCCAGTCACCGTCCTATATTTACACATAACCCTCAGTCACCATCCTGTATTAACACACCACCCACGTTCACCGTCCTGTATTTACACATCACCCAGTCACCGTCCTGTATTTACACATAACTTACAGTCACTGTACTGTATTTACACATCACCCACATTCACTATTGTGTATTTACACATAACCCAGTCACCATCTTGTATTTATACATCACCCACAGTCACTATTCTGTATTTACACATCACCCACAGCCACCATCCTGTATTTACACATCACCTACATTCACTGTCCTGTATTTACACATCACGCACAGTCACCGTCCTGAATTTACACATCAATCGCAGTCACCGTCCTGTATATACACATCACCCACGGTCACCATCCTTATTTACACATCACCCACATTCACTGTCCTTTATTTACACATCACCCACAGTCACTGTCCTGTATTTACACATCAATCACAGTCATCGTCCTGTACTTACACATCACCCAGTCACCATCCTGTATTTACACATCACCCACAGCCACCATTCTGTATTTACACATCACCCAGTCACTGTCTTGTATTTACACATCACCCACTGTCACCGTCTTATATTTACAAATCACCCACAGTCACCGTCCTGTATTTACACATAACCCTCAGTCACCATCCTTTATTAACACATCACCCACGTTCACCATCCTGTATTTACACATCACCCAATCACCGTCCAGTATTTATACATCACCCACAGTCACCGTCTTGTATATACACATCACCCAGTGACCGTCCTGTATTTACACATCACCCACAGTCGCTATTCTGTATTTACACATAACCCACTGTCACCATCCTGTATTTACACATCACCCACTGTCACCATCCTGCATTTACACATCAGCCAATCACCATCCAGTATATACACATCACCCAAAGTCACCATCCTGTATTTACACATCACCCATAGTCACCATCCTGTATTTACACATCATCCAGTCACCATCCTGAATTTCCACATAACCCTCAGTCACCATCCTTATTTACACATAACCCTCAGTCACCATCCTGTATTTACACATCACCCACAGTCACTGTCCTGCATTTACACATCACCCACAGCCACCATTCTGTATTTACACATCACTCAGTCACTGTCTTGTATTTACACATCACCCACAGTCACCGTCTTATATTTACAAATCACCCACAGTCACTGTCCCGTATTTACACATAACCCTCAGTCACTGTCCTGTATTAACACATCACCCACATTCACCATCCTGTATTTACACATCACCCAGTCACCATCCTGTATTTATAAATCACCCACAGCGACTATTCTGTATTTACACATCACCCACAGCCACCATCCTGTATTTACACATCACCCAGTCACCGTCCTGTATTTACACATCACCCACAGTCACCATCCTGTATTTACAAATCAATCACAGTCACTGTCCTGTATAAACACATCAGCCAGTGACCGTCCTGTATTTCCACATCAATCACAGTCACCATAGTGTATTTACACATCCTCCACATTTATCTCCTGTATTTACACATCACCCACAGTCACCATCCTGTATTTACACATCACCCAGTCACCATCGTGTATTTACACATCCCCCAATCACCATCCTGTATTTACACATTACCCATAGTCACCATTCTGTATTTACACATCACCCTCAGTCACCATCATGTATTAACACATCACCCACGTTCACCATCCTGTATTTACACATCACCCAGTCACCGTCCTGTATTTACACAGAACCTACATTCACTGTCCTGTATTTACACATCACCCACATTCACCATTGTGTATTTACACATCACCCAGTCACCATCTTGTATTTATAGATCACCCAAAGTCACCGTCTTGTATTTACACATCACCCAATCACCATCCTGTATTTACACATCACCCATAGTCACCATCCTGTATTTACACATCACCCAGTCACCGTCCTGTATTTACACAGAACCTACAGTCACTGTCCTGTATTTACACATCACCCACATTCACCATTGTGTATTTACACATCACCCAGTCACCATCTTGTATTTATACATCACCCAAAGTCACCGTCTTGTATTTACACATCACCCAATCACCATCCTGTATTTACACATCACCCATAGTCACCATCCTGTATTTACACATCACCCAGTCACTATCGTGTATTTATACATCACCCACAGCCACTATTCTGTATTTACACATCACCCACAGTCACCATCCTGTATTTACACATCACCCACAGTCACCATTCTGTATTTACACATCACCCACAGCCACCATTCTGTATTTACACATCACCCAGTCACTGTCTTGTATTTACACATCACCCACAGTCACCGTTTTATATTTACACATCACCCACAGTCACCACCCTGTATTTACACATCACCCAATCACTGTCCAATATTTACACATAATACACTGTCACCATCCTGTATTTACACATCACCCACATTCACCGTCCTGTATTTACACATCACGCACAGTCACCGTCCTGTATTTACACATCAATCGCAGTCTCCGTCCTGTATATACACATCAATCACAGTCACCATCCTGTATTTACACATCACGCACAGTCACCGTCCTGTATTTACACATCAATCGCAGTCTCCGTCCTGTATATACACATCAATCACAGTCACCATCCTGTATTTATACATCACCCACAGTCACCGTCTTGTATATACACATCATCCAGTGATCGTCCTGTATTTACACATCACCCACAGTCGATATTCTGTATTTACACATAACCCACTGTCACCATCCTGTATTTACACATCAGCCAATTACCATCCAGTATTTACACATCACCCACAGTCACCATCCTGTATTTACACATCACCCATAGTCACCATCCTGTATTTACACATCATCCAGTCACCATCCTGTATTTCCACATATCTCTCAGTCACCATCCTTAATTACACATAACCCTCAGTCACCATCCTGTATTTACACATCACCCACAGTCACTGTCCTGTATTTACACATCACCCACAGCCACCATTCTGTATTTACACATCACTCAGTCACTGTCTTGTATTTACACATCAACCACAGTCACCGTCTTATATTTACAAATCACCCACAGTCACCGTCCTGTATTTACACCTAACCCACAGTCACCATCCTGTATTAACACATCACCCACGTTCACCATCCTGTATTTACACATCACCCAGTCACTATCCTGTATTTACACATTACCTACAGTCACCGTCCTGTATTTACACATAACCCTCAATCACCATCCTGTATTAACACATCACCCACGTTCACCATCCTGTATTTACACATCACGCACAGTCACCGTCCTGTATTTACACATCAATCGCAGTCACCGTCCTGTATATACACATCACCCACGGTCACCATCCTTATATACACATCACCCACATTCACCAACCTGTATTTACACATCACCCAGTCACCGTCCTGTATTTACACATTACCTACAGTCACCGTCCTGTATTTACACATAACCCTCATTCACCATCCTGTATTAACACATCACCCACATTCACCATCCTGTATTTACACATCACCCAGTCAGCGTCCTGTATTTACACATAACCTACAGTCACCGTCCTGTATTTACACATCACCCAGTCACCATCCTGTATTTATACATCACCCACAGCCACTATTCTGTATTTACACATCACCCACAGCCACCATCCTGTATTTACACATCACCCACATTCACCGTCCTGTATTTACACATCACCCAGTCACCGTCCTGTATTTAGACATCACCCACAGTCACCGTCCTGTATTTACACATCAATCACAGTCACTGTCCTGTATAAACACATCAGCCAGTGACCATCCTGTATTTCCACATCAATCACAGTCACCATAGTGTATTTACACATCCTCCACATTTATCTCCTGTATTTACACATCACCCACAGTCACCATCCTGTATTTACACATCACCCAGTCACCATCGTGTATTTACACATCACCGAATCACCATCCTGTATTTACACATCACCCAGTCACCATCGTGTATTTACACATCCCCCAATCACCATCCTGTATTTACACATCACCCTCAGTCACCATCCTGTATTAACACAACACCCACGTTCACCATCCTGTATTTACACATCACCCAATCACGGTCCTGTATTTACACAGAACCTGCAGTCACCGTCCTGTATTTACACATCACCCACATTCACCATTGTGTATTTACACATCAGCCAGTCACCATCTTGTATTTATACATCACCCAAAGTCACCGTCTTGTATTTACACATCATCCAGTCACCATCCTGTATTTCCACATCACCCACAGTCACCATCCTGTATTTACACATCACCCACAGTCACCATTCTGTATTTACACATCACCCACAGCCACCATTCTGTATTTACACATCACCCAGTCACTGTCTTGTATTTACACATCACCCACAGTCACCGTCTTGTATTTACAAATCACCCACAGTCACCGTCCTGTATTTACACATAACCCTCAGTCACCACCCTGTATTTACACATCACCCACGTTCACCATCCTGTATTTACACATCACCCAGTCACCGTCCTGTATTTACACATAACCTACAGTCACCATCCTGTATTTACACATCACCCAGTCAAGGTCCTGTATTTACACATTACCTACAGTCACCGTCCTGTATTTACACATAACCCTCAGTCACCATCCTGTATTAACACATCACCCACGTTCACCATCCTGTATTTACACATAATCCAGTCACCGTCCGGTATTTACACATAACCTACAGTCACCGTCCTGTATTTACACATCACCCAGTCACCGTCCTGTATTTACACATCACCCATAGTCACCATTCTGTATTTACACATCACCCAGTCACCGTCCTGTATTTACACATCACCCATAGTCACCATCCTGTATTTACACATCACCCAGTCACCGTCCTGTATTTACGCATAACCTACAGTCACCGTCCTGTATTTACACATAACCCTCAGTCACCATCCTTTATTAACACATCACTCACATTCACCATTGTGTATTTACACATCACCCAGTCACCATCCTGTATTTATACATCACCCACAGCCACTATTCTGTATTTACACATCTCCCACAGCCACCATCCTGTATTTACACATCACCCACATTCACCGTCCTGTATTTACACATCACCCACAGTAACCGTCCTGTATTTACACATCAATCACAGTCACTGTCCTGTATTTACACATCACCCATAGTCACAATTCTGTATTTACACATCACCCTGTCACCATTGTGTATTTACACATCACCCAGTCACCTTCGTGTAGTTACACATCACCCAGTCACCGTCCTGTATTTACACATCACCCACATTCACCATTGTGTATTTACACATCACCCAGTCACCGTCTTGTATTTACACATCACCCACAGTCACCGTCTTATATTTACAAATCACACACAGTCACCGTCCTGTATTTACACATAACCCTTAGTCACCATCCTGTATTAACACATCACCCACGTTAACCATCCTGTATTTACACATCACCCAGTCACCGTCGTGTATTTACACATCACCCAGTCACCGTCCTGTATTTACACATCACCCACATTCACCATTGTGTATTTACACATCACCCAGTCACCGTCGTGTATTTACACATCACCCAGTCACCATCCTGTATTTACACATCACCCACAGTCACCATCCTGTATTTACACATCACCCACAGTCACCATTGTGTATTTACACATCATCCAGTCACCGTCCTGTAGTTACACATAACCATCAGTCACCATCCTGTATTAACACATCACCCACGTTCACCATCCTGTATTTACACATCACCCAGTCACCGTCCTGTATTTACACATAACCTACAGTCACCGTCTTGTATTTACACATCACCCATAGTCACCATCCTGTATTAACACATCACCCACGTTCACCATCCTGTATTTACACATCACCCAGTCACCATCGTGTATTTATACATCACCCACAGACACTATTCTGTATTTACAGATCACCCACAGCCACCATGCTGTATTTAC